>NC_136548.1:18292866-18465366 GCF_910591455.1 Pholis gunnellus
TTATACATTTTCTGTAGATCTATTAATTTATTAATCGTTGCAGCTCCAGTAGCAGCCATGAGAAGCAGCCCCTCCCACAAAAAGTGCACCAGAAGTGTGTCTCCAGTCAGTCTGAGTCACTAACAACATTTGCACAGCGCATCTCAAAAAGTGTTGCCAGAAAGAATCAATCGGCAAAAAACTTCAAATGCACGACCCGACTCCAGAACACTGTGTGTGGAACGGCGACGCGACACCGAGGTATCATCACGTCCTACTGTACATGTTTTAAATAGCACAGCTGGAGTCACTGCGACACAAACAAGCACTTTGGCTTGAGAGGAAAAAGGGGGAGGAAGGGAGGAGAGAGAGAGGGAGAGAGAGAGAGAGAGAGAGAGAGAGGGGGTGATAGAGTTGTGGCAGTCATTAAGGGCAAGACTGCTCTCCACAATTCTGGCTTATCTTCTGCAAGGTGGAGGGTTATTCTGCTCGGGGCTCATGTGCAAAGCTGAG
The DNA here is from genome assembly GCF_910591455.1 of Pholis gunnellus. Lineage (NCBI taxonomy): Eukaryota > Metazoa > Chordata > Actinopteri > Perciformes > Pholidae > Pholis > Pholis gunnellus. The sequence continues at coordinate 18,293,359 of NC_136548.1, forward strand.
ATATACCGAACGAGAGGGAGAGAGAGAGAGAGAGAGAGAGAGAGAGAGAGAGAAAGAGGGAGAGAGAGAGAGAAAGAGAGATGGTTCATTTGCAGCTCGTCCCCGTAGACTGTGTAAAGGATTATACTCACAGAGAGAGGGAGAGAGGGAGAGAGGGAGGGAGAATCACAGACTCTCTGTCTTAGCTCACACTGCCTCCAATCTACTCCACTGCACTGTGCACTCTCACCAGCTCTCTCTCTCTCTCCATCACACACACACACACATGTGCAGACACTAACACACCAGTGTCATGTAGACTCTCGGCCCGAAGGGGGGGGGGGAGACAGCAACCAGCACAGGACCCACGAGCCAGGTACGCTTCATTCGTTCATTTCCTTTTTCTACTCACTACTCCACATTATGCAGGTTTTTGTCGCTGTGTAGAGATCCACTCACTCTCTCTCTCTCTCACTCACTCTCTCTCTCACCCTCTCTCTCTCTGCAGAAGACTCTTGCAGGCTGCATGCACCGAGCTTATCCGGCTTCTTTTTGCATAGCCCCGAGAGAACCAAGTAAAAAAAAAAAAACAGATAGCGGAGAGGGAGCCAGAGAGGAGAGGAGAGGGGGGGGGGGGGGGGGGGGGGGGGGGGGGGGGATGAAAGGACGGAGGAGACAAAAGCCAAAACTAAGCAGTGTTTTCTCATGTAGGGCAAAGAAAAGTATGCAGCCGGCTAACCTGGGCTGACCTTCACGTGGAGTTCTTGGAGCTCCTATTCAACAGCATGTGGGACACCGACTCCGCCTGCATGCACCAAATATTCTGGGTTTTTAGCCCGCAATCCAAGAACGACAGCATTCCTAAAAAGGTGTTTAAATGGCTTAAATGAAAATGAATATTTCGATAATATTCCCGTTTGAATTACGTTTTGACAGGAGTCTGATTTATTTCCGTCACGAGGAAACGCACGCCAGAAAATGGCGGTACCGCGTGGTCCACGTAGTCATTTTACATTTTACAAAAAACCTACATTTGAATCAATATTTTGCAGCCAATTCTAATAGTTTACAGGCTATTAAACCTGTTTCTTCATAATGCTTTTCATACTTGACTTGTTTCTTTACAGATCTTGTATAAAGGTAATAACGTAGTTTATGAATATGAGTTCACAGATAATTACACGTTCGTTTGTGGCTTTTTGCCGGTTACACCTTCAGTCTTATGTTTGTATCTCTGAGTTACACTCGTCGTCTTTTTTGATTCTTCAAATATCATTTAGTTTGTTCGTCCTCTGGCGTTTCGGAGAATAATGCAGCGTACGGACTATAAACGCCTCCGCTCATGCTCGGAGGTTGCGTGCCGTCTGCGGAGGCTCGCTCTACGCTCCGGTATAAACAAAGCTTGACATTTCGTTTATCACGTTAAAATATGGAAAAGTGGAACGACAAGAGCTGCTTGTGCCATTTTGCTTCTTTGCGTCAAACTATGATTTTTTCTGAGTGTTCCAGCGGTGGAGGACTTGTTGGACCGTGTGAACTCAGCCTCACTCTGTTCTCTAACAGGTCGTCATTGAGATATTTGTTCTTATCTAAAAACCTGTTGCTATGTGTGTTCCTCCTTTTCTTCTGGTTGTCTCTCCTGCAGCTTTACTAACTATTAGTTGGTTTGTGTTCAACGCTTATTCTGAAGTACACATGTCCAAAGAATGCTCCTGAAACCAGAATAATATCTACATACCACATGTTTTAATCGGAACATTCTCCATTTGGAATATATGGATCCAGATTATTGACATATTCAGAATAACAGAGGAACATGTGAACGTGTTCACCGTCCTCAAAGACTTTATTCAAACCTGTCCTTTTAAAAGGCACATTTAGCCGCCGTCACTCAGATATTCATCTTAATATTCACACATGCTGAACATGCTCAGGGGACAGATGGATGAATGGAAATGCAGGCTGATTATTCCTTCTTGTGAAATTCATCTATCCGTCACTGCATCAGGTGAAATGAGTGTGTTGATGCGTTCGGCTTTTATTTCTTTTATTTGAGGTGCGTCGAGCAACACCGCTGATGATCAGTTCCCAGCTTTCTGAAGTGGATGTAACACTTTCTTCTTTTTTTTATTATTCTGGAAGATCTAGTGACTCAGAATTGACTTTGATGCTGGTTTGATATGAGTTTGTACATCTGGAGGCTGCAGGGCCTTCTTTCCTTCTCTGGGATACGTTGGAGACGAGTTGAGTCATTGCTGATGTTTTCCTCCTGCTTTCTTTAATCTGGAGAGTCAATGAGGCCAAAGATGTCAGATATCGTAACGATAATGACTCCTGTGTAATTGTGGACTGGCATCGCACCTTAAAGACGTTACCGGTCCAGATAGAAGGTGGAAGCTTGTTTTTGTGTTGACAGACACATAAATGTGCACTGAATCCTCCAGTTGCTATGAAACCATCCGTATTGCATCACTTTTTAAAGAAAATGTGGAACAAAATGCAAAGTATTTGTGCACGTTCTTCACGTCTGGAAGTTGACCAGCGGTGGAGATAAAAACACAGTCTGACTGAGTTTTCTCTGGAATCTGACAACAATATATAAATATGTATGAAGCTTCCAGACTACAGCATCAATCTACGCACCGTATGTCCTGCGTGTACCGGATTCTGACCCCGGAACCGCCACAGTTAGCTTCAAATACACAAACCATCTGACGCAGTTTGACCAAGTTTAAACCCTAAAAAGAGAGATGAGCCAAACCCCTCACAGCCAGAATAAACATCACCCAACACAAACAGAATGTAATGAATTGCAGATCAGTTACATTTTCAAAGGTTGTATTAAAGCAAAAGATCACGAGGTTCTTTAGATCAGTTCAGTGTTGATCCTTAACGCCCAGTTTGTAACTCTGCAAATATATAAATATTACAATTATTTCCTCGATGGGCTCGATCACCGCTGTGTTACCTCCTTCAGCGATAGAAAGTGACTTAACAGACATTTATTTAAAAGGATGATTGCACCACGTTGCAGCAGCCGCACCAAACAGCGACGTAAATCAGCGCCTAATGCGTGCAACAATCTCTGCAGAGACCCATCCGCTAATATGCTGAACACAGCGTGCATTCAGTGATCCATGCAGATGAAGATGTGAGGAAGACACCCGCAGCGCTGCAGGAACATGACCCTCTGAGCCACCAGGGCACGGCCTCCTGTTAACCCCCCCCCACGACAGACAGTAGGGTATCAGTTCTGGCTCCGAGCCCACCGAGCTGTCGGCCTCACATGTCGAGCTAAGAGGAGACGGGGGGGGGGGGGGGGGGGGGAACAGCAGATCAGAGATAACGAGCAGAGACTGAGGAAGAACTGCAGACTGTCTGATGCTGCCTCCGCTAGTTGAGCTGGAAGGAAAAAGGAAAGTTACTGAACCGAGTCATTGTGTGTGTGTGTGTGTGTGTGTGTGTGTGTGTGTGTGTGTGTGTGTTCATGGATGAGACACTGAAGAGGTTCACCCTCATGTGTCCGGCTGTCAGAGAGGCTGGACGAGGCTTTTTATTCCTTTAAATGAAATACGAGGTTAAGACTCATTATTTTACATTTAATTCCCGTAAACAGGCGAGAAGAATTTACAAACCGTGACAATCGGTACAAATACACATCAACACTACATCAACACGGTAACAAAACAGAAGCAACCCTTCCTTTCTAACTCGGTGGATAAGTGAATAACAAGACGAGAGCTCACGCGAAACTACTGCAAATGATCCACAATCTTGTTTAACATAAACTTTAACATTATGTAGTTAATCAAAGGCCCCCAAACACACTCAAATACACCAGATGACCCCTTTAAGTTGTATTTACTTTCCTCCAGGTTTAAGAACATCATGAGGTCTTTGAATCCATAAAGATGCTTCAATAGTCTTCTACGTGCTAATAACGAAGCTAACGGCTAACCTTCAGGATCATAACATCATATATAACATGAAAAAACCTTAAAGTGTACCAGGTTGATTCTGGAACAGGTCGTACTCTTTTGGGCAGATTTAAAGAAAAATAGTTGTGCTGTAGTTGCAGTGACATTACATTGTCGGGTCGCAGCGTTCGGGTTTAAAAGGACTCCTTTGGCTTCATGTGGTCTGACAGATGAAAGGTTTTTAAATGCCAGGTAGAAGAAGAAGAAAAGAGTGTCGGAATGAGTTGTTTTTCTTGGGATATCAGGAGCTCGTGTTTTTTTCTGGATTTGTGTATTTATTTGTATAAGCGGTTGGCGCTCGTCGGCGGTGGAATTTCATTATCAGCGAGGGAATTTGAAGCTTTGAAATTCAGAAATCTGCATATGAACCAACAGACAGACAGTCAGTCCTTTGAAACCTCCTTCCTCAGCTGAGTGGATTTCCCTCCAGCTTCACATTCACTCAGAGCACATCGCTCTTGTTAATTGCCCGGCCCACTCACATCCCCCCCCCCCCACACCAGTTGACTTATGGCCACTGACGTAACAGGCTGCCGGTTAGGAGGAGGCTCATCTGAAAATCATGCTAACGCACCATCTGCAGGCCGAACATATTTATAGAAGGTAAGCTGGGAAAGGACCCGTTTCAGAGAAGTATTTTCAGTAAGAACACCATCTGCTTATGAACGTCTTCAGCTGGTGGACTTAAGATGACTGAAACTGTTCATGTATTCATTTTCATTTTTTAATCCAAAAATAGACAAAGAGGTTCAAGTTAGAATCAGAAATATCGTCTTTTAATCGTCTTTCTTTCTCGTCAAAACCTGGCGCCTACATTACCCACAATGCAATTCGATCACAAAGAGATTCATGTGTGTTATGCTAGTAGCAACCACAGACTGTATATAAGAAGTGGACGTAGTTATCGTGACGTCACTCGTTGGTCTGTAGACTGACGTTTTGAAGCCTTGAGTTCGGCCGTCGCCATCTTGGCTTTTTTGCAACCAGTGAACAGGAAGTGACCATATGTGGACTGAGGAGGACGTAAAGACTCTAAATAGACCACAATTTACTAAATGAACATCATGCTGTATTGAAGAAGACTTGAAACTAGAGATTGAGACCATAAACTCATGTTTACAATGTTTACTGAGGTAATAAATCAAGAGAGAAGTAGAGTCATTTTCTCATAGACTTCTATACAACCAGAGGAGTTGCCCCCTGGTGGACATTAGAGAGAATGCAGCTTTAAGACACTTTAGCATTTCTTCCATATGCTAATCGTGACAATTTGACCCAAATGATGAGGTGGTTGGATGTGAACTGTAACTCTACTGGTTGGAGAAGCCCATCCTCTCAGAGGTGGTAATTCTCCTTTTATTTTCTAACTTGTAGTCTCACTTGAGGCAGTTCCTCAGATTTCCCAGAGCTCCCTCTGGAAACTCTTAAAGCTTACAGTACTCTCCACACACACACACACACACACACACACACCTACACACACACACACACACACACACACACACACACACAGTAGTACTCTCAACACCTGTAAACAGACTTTGATGTGTGAAATAGGTGGATTTCCCTCAACACCAGCAAAAGACTTTGTCAGTGCGTTGGCATGAAAAGTGTTCACCCCTGTTGGCTATTTTCTTATTTTGTTGGATTACAACCCTGAATTCAAATGTTTTTTATTTGGATTTCATGCAATGGACTTACACAAACTAGTTAAATGAAAACCTAAAAAATATTAAAAAACATTGAAAAGTGGTGCGTGCGTATGTATTGACTTCCTTTAATTCTAGGTTGTAATGCAGAAACAGAAAATTATATCAATGCTGGGGTTAGCATTCATATTTCTGACTAAATTTATAAAAATAATCAGAATGTCATTGTTGAAAATGGCTCAAAGCGTCGTCTATTTTTGGTTAAATCAGCTGAAATCTTTCAACGCCAATTCTGAGATAAGAGTCGTCCGTTTGGGACGAATCTACGTCATGAAATAAACTCTTACTTATTCACTCACCACCGTGTAGCTTTACAATCACGGCCTGTTCTCTCTTTTACGAGGACTAACAACTCATCCATCAGCACATTACAACATCTGATTATCTGGAGATAGCAAGGTGCTTTCCTCCCCTAAGATGTTTTAAGTTTTCTCATTTCGTGGCTGGCTAGTTAGCTAGCTAACATTAGCTAGCTAGCCAGCCACCTTGCTATCTCCAGATAATCAGATGATGTAATGTGCTGATGGATTAGTTGTTAGTCCTCGTAAAAGAGAGAACAGGCCGTTAGCTAGCTAATATTAGCTACGTTAGCATGAAAACATTGAAAACATGGTGTAGTTAGCTAGCTAACATTAGCTAGCTAACTACACCATATTTTCATGCTAACGTAGCGGCAGAGCCAGGTCCCTGCTGCTGCGACACCACAGCCGGGAGGAGAGCAGACGGCCGCCACCGGGAGACGGAGGATCTGTCGCTGGCTTTCCTCCGGGCAAAGTAGTCTCCCAACGGTTCCTGTTTGTTCCGCCTCTGATTTCGTGGAAAGAGAATTCCCTTTTCCAGCCTAAACTGTCGTTGAATTCATCATCACAGAAATCTAGTGTTGACCTAATTTTTATCTAGTCTCGGCTTGTATGTTATATATATTTTATAAGTATTATGTATAATATTACACGATATGTGCTCTCAGCAGCTAAAACACTACGCTTAATACTTTTATTACATAATTCATCTTCGGCAAATGGTGGTAACATTCTTCCTTTAATCAAACAAACACTACCTTATACACCCTATACATTATGTGGGAAGCTCATACTTGTTTATTTTAAATACATTCCAGATACATCACCATACGTTTTATGGGGCTGAGTTTATGTACATACCAAATGACGTGAATGAATTAGTCATTTTAAGTCATCTTGTGTTCTCTGTGGATCAAATCAATATATTACCTCCTGCAGAAACGTTGCGTCTGAAAAGAGACCCTGAGAGACATTTTCTCCTCTCTACCTAAATACTTAACGCAGTTGTTATATTTCATCTTTCTTTACAGCAGTAATTTGGCTCCGTCATTGATATTTATACTCTCAGAGAGGCTGATGTTCTGTCCCAGTATTTATTTTATAAATGAATCATCCTCGTCACATTTCAAAGACGCCCTAGTTGCAGCTCAAATGTTTTGTGTTGCATATTTTAGTACTCCAGAGTTTCCTTTTTAATTGAGATTTCCAAAGTTTTTAGAAGAGCGACAGTCAGTCAGATCAAATGAAGACACGAGAAAACATTCTCTACTGGACTGTTGGATGTTTTCTGACAGACTGTTGTAGTAAAAGTAGCAAAACCACCGTGTATAAATACCAGCATTTATGTATTACCAAAAGTACTGGCATCAAGATATACTAAAGTTACCAGAAGTAAATTACCAAAAGTAAAAGTACTGTATAATTAAAAGTATTTTATTATCAAATTATTATTGGTAAGCATTATTAATGTGTTCTTGATTTTGATATAGCGTCTGGTAAATGTTGAGGTAATCATATATATATATGTGTGTGTGTGTGTATATATGTATACAGCTGTGTGTGTATACGTGTACATGTGTGTATCTATATATGTGTAATGTATGTATATATACGTGTATGTGTCTGTATATATATATATATATGTGTGTGTGTGTGTGTATATACGTGTACTTGTGTGTATATATATATATATTAATATATACACATGTGTATATATGTGTGTGTGTGTGTATATACGTGTGTGTATGTGTATATACGAGTACATTTGTGTGTATAAAACAAAGGTAATAAATAAATGCATTGCAGTAAAAAGTAGAAGTTGCCTATAGTGTGTAGCAGAAAATTAAAATATTCAAGTACTACTTACAGTACAGCACTACAGTAAATGTACTCGGTTACTCTCCATAGCTGTGTTTTTATTGCCTTGATGAATCATCTCCGGTACACGGTGTGTTTGCTTCCCAGTGTTTGTGAACACAGCGCCCAGCGGAGCCAGCAGTCCTCCAGCTGGCTGCCTCCCAGGTCCCAGTGAGAGACACTGATTTGTGGCCACTAATAGAGCTCGATCCCTGACTCATCCCGTCCCACCGTTCACTCAATGACACCAATTACTCACCTTCAGGACACGTCCCGGGCTCAGACCAGGCCAAAAATATCACTTTCTAATTACCGGGACTTCCTCTCTGAGGTGGAATTGATGTCTGGCCTCAGACCAGGTTTTTGTCCTCTCGTTGGCGGAGAGGTGTGTAGTTAAGGTACGCCTTTAGTGTTGCTGCGGCAGTTTAGTGGTGTGACTGGGAAACGAGGCATTAGCCGTCCAGTGGCCAGGGGCTGAATTCAATCATACAGCTGGTGATGGAGGCCGGCTGCTTGATAACCTCCATCACATACCTGCTCTTCACCCACCCCTCTTCTCATGTGACCTCCTCATCATGCAGCCTCTCATCTCATCCTGAGTGTTGGTATAACGAGGTTTGATGCTTGGACCAGGATGAGCTCACAGCATTCGAGGCTATACCTACGAAACATGATATGCACTGGAATTCATAGATATCCCACAAAAACAAATAAGAAAGTGTAAAGACCGCAAAACATCTCACAGGGCCGGTAGGAGTGGAGGTGGACGAATCAAACAAACACCGTTCTTTCCTCCAGGAGACTTCTGTTCATACAGTGTTATTTGTCACTGAGGTAACATCACTTCCATCGTTTTTTTAAACCAACACAATCTTTTCCTAAACCAAACTAAGTATTTTACGTTCTTTTCCTAAACCAAACTAAGTATTTCACGATCTTTTCCTAAACCGAACTAAGTACTTCACGATCTTTTTCTAAACTTAACTAAGTATTTCACGATCTTTTCCTAAACCAAACTAAGTATTTCACGATCTTTTTCTAAACTTAACTAAGTATTTCACGATCTTTTTCTAAACCTAACTAAGTACTTCACGATCTTTTTCTAAACCCAATTAAGTATTTCACGACCTTTTCCTAAACCTAACTAAGTATTTCACGATCTTTTTCTAAAGCTAACTGAATATTTTTGTTGTTTAAACCTAACCAAGTTGTTTCCTGTGAAGACGGACGTTCATTTTTAAGACTGTATTTATGTAACAAGTAAAATTGACAAGTTTTGCTGAAAAACGCACGAAAAAAGCAACAACTTTTTCAAAAAATGTCATGCATGAAGATACGTTAAAAAAGCAGAAGCAGCAGCCGGACTCGGATTCACTGATCACGGAGGACCGATCCAGTATGAGACAGTCAGAGGACGTCTGAGCCTCAATCCTCTTCCACTTCACCCTCCACTCTGATCCTCTGCTGCTCATCACCAAGGCGTGCACTAAATTATTATTCCCTTTGAAGACGGGATCATCACATTTCAGATTCGAGTGACCCGGCTGGCACAGATTTCCGGAGACGACACCCAAAAGAAAAGAGTCGTCTTGATGAGCTCGGGCCGATGTTGACACGGTGATAAATGTCAGTGTTTACTGACCGTGCAACAGCACCAGCGCTGGATAAATGTCACACGGATGCATCACATGGGATTATTTGTGCTAAAAATGTACCTGGCTTTTATTAAAGCCCTCCATCCTCATTGCATCGTCAGCATTAAAGCAGACACACACACACACAGGAAAACTTGAACCAGCAGCTCTCTATTTCAGGACTCTCCATTCTAGTATATCTTAAGATTTGAGAGGCGTGAGGCTTTGAAGTGTGTGACACTCACAGAGGATGACAGCTGAGTAAATAATACGCCGTTATTTAAGAGGAGTAAACCTCTTGTGTACGTCTGACGTTATCGCTCAGCTACCAGACTGAATTAACTCCACACCAGAGGTGTTTTTGGAGCTGAAGTCCTTTGACGTTAACGCCATTAACAGCCACTAAAAATGATCACTAGAACTCTTAGGTTTATTACTAACAGACCACTACTTTTAACCAGATATGTGCTTTAATTGATTTAATCTGTGACCAGTAATAAATAGAAGCGTAGGGATGATAATGTTGTTTGATATCGGTTTGTCGTCCTCTTTGGTCCACACTTAAGATGTCACTTTAGGTTAATTTTGTTTGAAAGCAGACTCTCATTAACCGCTTCATTTTGAAGAAGAAAACTCAAAACGACGTGACCTACATGAGGCGTTTTACTTTTAGTCGTACGCTCCATTGACTCGATGAGTGATATCCATTCGGAGGAGCTGAATGTTTTTATTTGTTGTGTTGAAAATGCCTTTTTTTATTTCATTTTCTTTGTCTTTGCTGAAAGTTCAGTGCAGTATTTATTAAGTCTTTAGGTATCGACCGACGTTCGTTCAAAGGCTCAATAGTTTGATCAGACGACTCATCGATTCTGGATTGAAACCTTTTCAATACTCATTGCTGGACACAGAGCGTCCTGTCTGGTTAGATTAACCTATCGGTGGTTAACTGGTTAACCGTTGACATCCCTCATTATTTATCTGACGAGTAATAAATGGAGGTTTAGGGACGGTAATGTTGGTTGATCGAGTGTCTTTAGACGGAAACACAAACCTCATCCTCTCTGATGACTGTGGGATGTTTGGCCACAATGAGCTCCCTCCGTCATTCCTTATACTTATATACATACAGTATGTACATTTATACATATATACATTTATACATATACAAGGAAGTGTCTGCAAATATTGGACAGACTGCAGTAGAGTTTGGTACGTAGACACTCGGAGGAAGAATTGCGTTCACAGCGTTTCACTCAGAACTATGAGAAACTCAAGTATTGTACTTCAGTAGAGGTACTTCTACTTTACTTTAATATTTCCATTTGCTCTAACTATCTTCTAGTCCACTATATTTCACAGGGACAGATTATACGTTTCCCTTCATTACATTTATTTGACTATTAGTCACCAGTTAGTCTTCTTTGCCGATTCAGGTTCTGAATACTGAATATAAATCGATCGGTAAACGATGATGCATTATTAAGTAGTTAAAATGAGCTCCAGCTTCACCAGCTGCAACATCAAAGTGATGAACACATGAATGCATCAATAATTATAATCCAGTGGTGATCAGATACCTGCAGAACTAACATTTACATCAGCTTCTCTCTATGCTTATTGCTCATTGGTTTATGTCTTGTCGGGTGTAACAACCCTTCTCCACAGACGGTATCAAACCTGTGTACTTTGATGGTTTCACTGGTCAAGTGAGCGTACGAGTCGTCACTGAGTCGTAAGGTCGCAGTAGAAGATTGAAGCATCCTTTCACGCGTCCTTGTCTCCTCCATCGCTCACTAACGCTGCTCGTGTGTCGGCTCCAGGCGTCGGTCTTTAACCGCGGACGAGATGAATATTTTTGGCCATAATTAGCTCCCTATTGATATTCATGTGATGCGACATGGTAAGAGCTATGGTTGTTAAGCACATTATGCTTTGTGGGTAGAAAAGAGAGGAGAGAGGAAGAAGAGGGGCAGAAGGAAGATCAACCTCAGGGATGAATCCAACAAATCCATAAAGAAGGAGTGAGGAGAGATGAAGTGTTTCATCAACCTTGAACCAGTGAGGGCAATACAATAAAACCCACTAATCACTGTATCTTACAGTGTGGTACTTGTACATCTAAATATAGTATATTAATGACAACACGACCAGCTGACTCTTTACTAATCTAGGGAATTAAACCAGCAGACAAAAATCTATTATTACCCATTACAGATTCACTGACACAGAACACTTGAATTTTAATTCTTGTTCATTTTGAAGATTATTTACTAAATTTTCTGTTTTATTATCTTAATGATAAATCATAATTCAGTAGATTTATATCTACGTATTTGTTTGTTACAATGTTTGAATAAAGTCTGATGTTTCCCTTAAACACATAAAGTAATGATGCCAGTCTCTTCCACTCGGTGAGGCTCACAGCTGATCTCTGGGATCGGATCGGTCCTCGATGTTGGCGGATACTCAAAGCCCAGGTATCGGTATCAGGACTGAAAACGTCACTAATCACCTCAAACACTACAACATCTAAAGAGATGCTGCATTTTATTATAAACTTTGTGGCAAATTTCCAGACTGGAGCTGAAACCATTATTCGATTAGTCAATTTTTAGAAAACTAATCTATAAACTAATATCTATTTTGATAATTGTTAAAGTCGTTTTTCTTCTGTGATGGTAAACTGAACATCTTCAGGTCTTCAGCTGTTTGATGACATCGCTTTAAAGCTTCTGGAATCCGATCGTCTGACATCTAATAGATCAACCGATTGATCAGCTCACCGATCAAATAATCTGCAGACGAACTGGTGACGGAGTTAGTTGCATCATTACAGCGTATTCTTCTCGCCTAGAACCACGGAAAACATGTCGAATACGTTGTTGTTCTCCGCGCTCGGCACGCTGGTATTTTGAGACGAACCGTGACTTCTTTTTTTATCAATCTTCTGGCTGTAAATTAATCATGAAGCACTCCGGGAGATAAAACTTGAACTGCAGGTCCAAGAAAGCGACTAAATCAGTAACGTGGTACATTCTGTTCTCCCTCAGCAGGAATACTACAGTTTTTACTACGAATAATTACTGTAACTAAGAGGTACAACTGTGAGAAAAGCAGCGCTGTTAAATGAAGGGGAGGCTAATGTACGTGTGCCCTAAAGGGAACCGTCGCCTCTTCATGCAGGTTCATCACCACCGCTTCTCATGCGTCACAACTGGTCCTCTGGGATCCTGGTTCTCTGTAATCCTGGTTCTCTGTGATCCTGGTTCTCTGTGAGATCCTGGTTCTCTGGGATCCCGGTTCTCTGTAATCCTGGTTCTGTGATCCTGGTTCTCTGTGATCCTGGTTCTCTGTGATCCTGGTTCTCTATGATCCTGGTTCTCTGTGATCCTGGTCCTCTGGGATCCTGGTTCTCTGTGATCCTGGTTCTCTGTAATCCTGGTTCTCTGTAATCCTGGTCCTCTGTGATCCTGGTTCTCTGTGATCCCGGTTCTCTGTGATCCCGGTTCTCTGTGATCCCGGTTCTCTGTGATCCCGTTTCTCTGTGCTCCTGGTTCTCTGTAATCCTGGTTCTCTGTAATCCTGGTTCTGTGATCCTGGTTCTTTGTAATCCTGGTTCTCTGTAATCCTGGTTCTCTGTGCTCCTGGTCCTCTGTGATCCTGGTTCTCTGTGATCCTGGTTCTCTGTGATCCCGGTTCTCTGTGATCCCGGTCCTCTGTGATCCTGGATCCGGTGAGACTTTGGAGACATGTTTGTATTCAGCGGAGGCAGACCTCGTTCCAAATATAGCCCGCTCCGTGTTTAAATTCAGATCTTGTTTGGGTTTTATTTTAATTTGCGAGTGCCCTGGAGAGCTGGATATTATAATGTGTGGATGGAGGAGCACCGTTTTAGCTCTTTTTTTATTCTTTCACCCATTCCTGCCTCGGTGCCTTCCTCAGTAATTAAGACTCTGCTGAACGGGGTTTCTGATGGAGAGAGAGAGGAAGACGGAGCTACAAGTGAACTCGGCTGCAGCCACCGGCTGGAACTTAGAACATGATTGAGAATATGGAGAAAAATGAATATATGAATAAATGAATAAGTCAGTGGGAAAGAAGACAGTGAAATAAGTGGTCAAAGGAGGACAGAGGGAGGAACTTTCACTATTTATCAGTGGAAGTAAATGAAGGACTGAAGCATGAGGTGCACAGCTTTTTGTTTTTTGTTTCTGCACCTCAGTTCATTGTGTGTAAAGCCGGTTTGTCTGCACAGTTACAGATAAAGAACAGAATACACTCCAATCTTAATATTATTAATATACTATTTGTAGAATTAGCTTCCAGCGATGTCTGCGTAAGTTTGTTTCCACCTTGTGTGATACAAACATTTACAAAAAAGAGTTGTAAAGTTTAAAAGTTTATTGAAAGAAGATAGACATGTTTTTATGTGACGAAATATTCAGCTTCAATCCTTTAAAAAACGAGAGACAGAAGAGTTTCATTCATTAAAGAATGAAATAAAAGATATTCTTCGCAGCTGTAGTAACGTGTATATCCTGTTCAATACTGAAGTTTTGTGATGGAAAAATCAACCGTATCTATGACAGCATGTACGAGAGTTGTTGTTGTATTTTTTCAAACCAAGCTCAGAACGTTGACACACATTTATAATCCCTTAAATTTCTACCAAAATATGTTCTTAAAGAGAGTTTTTGCATTGCAAATTATTTTATTCTAGAAGTTTGTTGCTTTAAGAACTACTCGCTAGCTAGCAAGCTAAATGCTAACACTAGCATGTCACAATAGCTCTTCAAGATGTTTTTTGTTATTTTTCCCTGCATTGTGCCATTTTTATTTCATGTAAAATGTTATACTCGGAGCTAAAAAACAATCAATAAGTTCACAAGATTATTCAAAAGCCACATTTGTAGCACAGACCAGTCTCATTACTGTATCAAACCCATCGGTTTATACCGACAAGAGTTAAAAATAACGTGAAAGGTGCGACACAATTAATAATTTATGTTATTTTCCTCCATTAACAGTTTCCGTTACGGCACCAATCTGTCAATTGATTTATTTTGCCTTTTCAAGTGTCTTCTGGTGTGATTTGAACATGTTTCAGTGGCTATGACGGGATCGTTTACTGTCAAACCTGTAAGCAGCTAACAGATAGTTTAGTTTTTTTAATCAATTAGAAATCATTTGGTCCAAAAATGTCAGAAAAAATGTCAGTGAAAATCATTGATGTGTTCCAGTTTACAGTCAAAAGATATTCAGTTTACAATATGATTTACAAAACGATACAAAACAGCAAATCCTCACATTGTAGCTTCATACACGACTCAACGGACTAATTGCTTTATAATTCTGTTGATTTAACGGTCCATTAATATACAAACAGTTTGAGCTCTAAATTCACATGAGTTTATCTCAGCAGGCCTGCAGCAGAAGCATGTGGACGACATCGGACTGCAGCTTGTGTCTCATGATTAATTCAAGTCCCACTATAGACAGGTGTGTATAGTATATATATGGTGCAGTAATATACATGTACTGTGTATACTGTCAGCTGCTGCAGCCACACAACAACAACAAGCCACAGCTCAAACACTCGGGAGGAAAATAATTTGAAGTCAATTTGAGTGAAGCACAGAGACAAGTACAAATTATTAGACCTCAGCCCGATGAAGCCATAAAACTAACAAATGGCCTCTGTCAGACCGCGGCCAACAGCAGCCAAGGTTGTACTAACAACACACACACACTCACACACACACACACACACGCAGACACTCCATCCGCCTTGTAATGAGAAATGTTTGGACGTGGCCTTGGAATTCATCCCAGACGGCTGAAATATGGTTTCAGTGGCACGACAGTCACCCGTTTGGTTTTAGTACACAACAACACAATGCTGCAGGAACGAGTTCTAAAACACAGAAATTAGTCAGTGTTTTTACACTTCCTGTTCCCTCGTATGGAAGTCAATGTTTTTTTATTTGTGTTTTGTGTTTAGATGTCTAACATGAAGTCACGTGACCGTGGTGGAGTTCCTTTATAGACTAACGTGAAGTCACGTGACCGTGGTGGAGTTCCTTTATAGACTAACGTGAAGTCACGTGACCGTGGTGGAGTTCCTTTATAGACTGACGTGAAGTCACGTGACCGTGGTGGAGTTCCTTTATAGACTGACGTGAAGTCACGTGACCGTGGTGGAGTTCCTTTATAGACTAACGTGAAGTCACGTGACCGTGGTGGAGTTCCTTTATAGACTGACGTGAAGTCACGTGACCGTGGTGGAGTTCCTTTATAG
Organism: Pholis gunnellus; assembly: GCF_910591455.1. Classification (NCBI taxonomy): domain Eukaryota; kingdom Metazoa; phylum Chordata; class Actinopteri; order Perciformes; family Pholidae; genus Pholis; species Pholis gunnellus. Next base: position 18,309,112 of record NC_136548.1, read on the forward strand.
ACTGACGTGAAGTCACGTGACCGTGGTGGAGTTCCTTTATAGACTAACGTGAAGTCACGTGACCGTGGTGGAGTTCCTTTATAGACTAACGTGAAGTCACGTGACCGTGGTGGAGTTCATTTATAGACTAACGTGAAGTCACGTGACCGTGGTGGAGTTCCTTTATAGACTAACGTGAAGTCACGTGACCGTGGTGGAGTTCCTCTATAGACTAACGTGAAGTCACGTGACCGTGGTGGAGTTCCTTTATAGACTAACGTGAAGTCACGTGACCGTGGTGGAGTTCCTTTATAGACTAACGTGAAGTCACGTGACCGTGGTGGAGTTCATTTATAGACTAACATGAAGTCACGTGACCGTGGTGGAGTTCCTCTATAGACTAACGTGAAGTCACGTGACCGTGGTGGAGTTCCTCTATAGACTAACGTGAAGTCACGTGACCGTGGTGGAGTTCCTCTATAGACTAACGTGAAGTCACGTGACCGTGGTGGAGTTCCTCTATAGACTAACGTGAAGTCACGTGACCGTGGTGGAGTTCCTCTATAGACTAACGTGAAGTCACGTGACCGTGGTGGAGTTCCTTTATAGACTAACGTGAAGTCACGTGACCGTGGTGGAGTTCCTTTATAGACTAACGTGAAGTCACGTGACCGTGGTGGAGTTCCTTTATAGACTAACGTGAAGTCACGTGACCGTGGTGGAGTTCCTTTATAGACTAACGTGAAGTCACGTGACCGTGGTGGAGTTCCTTTATAGACTAACGTGAAGTCACGTGACCGTGGTGGAGTTCCTTTATAGACTAACGTGAAGTCACGTGACCGTGGTGGAGTTCCTTTATAGACTAACGTGAAGTCACGTGACCGTGGTGGAGTTCCTTTATAGACTAACGTGAAGTCATGTGACCGTGGTGGAGTTCATTTATAGACTAACGTGAAGTCATGTGACCGTGGTGGAGTTACTTTATAGACTAACGTGAAGTCACGTGACCGTGGTGGAGTTCCTTTATAGACTAACGTGAAGTCACGTGACCGTGGTGGAGTTCCTTTATAGCCAAACTTTAGCTTTTTACTTCTGATGATTGTATCATAAATGTTTCTTTGCCACATAAATCTTTTTCTGCAATAATCTAAAACCTAATGGAAGAATGTCATTGGTTTATTGCGGAGGCAACCAGTGTGAGGCTAACTTCCAGCTGGAGCTACAAAATACCAACATCCCTGCAGCTCTCTATAATGAGCACAAAATAATAAATCATGCGGACAGCCGGCTTTAATAATGTGTGTGTATGTGAGAGGGATAACACACAGTTTATTCTGTGTCTGAAATATTAGAAGCAGCAAGAGAAATTGATTTCATGTGTTCGGGTTATATGTTCAAGAGAATTTTGTCCGATAAGGTAATTACAAGACAGCCGTCCTTGTGGGCTTACCGACATGTTTGCAGCATTAATGTGTACTAAATGAATAAATAAAAAAGCCTCCATGCATGTGAGTGGCCACATGAGCTTGTGAGTGAAGCTGAAATATTACTTGTTCCTAATGGCGACGACATCACCGTTAAATATTCAACAACCTGAGCAAAGTGAGCCAATTAAAGGGGAATTCATCAATTTCCAACAAAAACACAACATTCAACCTTCTGGTTTCACATTTCTCTCTTTCACAGAACAAAGTTTAATTGACTTGTTAACTCATCGTAGAAAACAAATTAAAAGTTTTCTACGGTTCCAACAATCACCAGCTGTGATTATCCCTGATTATCAGGCTAATATTTAAAGAGGCAAATACAAAAATCTGTGACCAAAAAACCCCCAAAGTCCTCAGACCACCACACACACACACACACACACACACACACACACACACACACACACACACACACACACACACACACACACACACACACACACACACACACACACACACGGCCGTGGCTTTCCTGAAGGCTCCTCATGAATTAAAGTGACAGGCTCTCTCGTCTCGATGTCCATGGAAACACACCGGCATGCTGCTGCGCTCCTATTGGAGGATCCACATCTGTGACCGACTCAAAAGACACAAACATGGCCGTTGTTAGGCCGAGTCCCCCGGAGGAACAGGCGAGAATAACGCTCTCTTACTTCAGGGTGTCAGAGGGCATGATGGGAAATCTGCTCCACTTTTAAAAAACACCAGTTTTCACGTTGATTTAATTTAGTCTGAAACCAAACCCACGCTCGTGCTTTTAATACATAAATAAACATAAATTCAGTGGTGGAAGAAGTGTTCACGTCTGCTTTTGAGTAAAAGTAACAGTACGACAGTAACCTCAACATTGTACTGAGTACTTTGGTTAATGCACTTTCATTTTTGTCACCAGATAATTCATTAATGTTGTTAATAATACGTTCTGTTGAGCCAGTGTGCTCATCATACGCTGTGTTTCATACATTCATATTCATAATATCTTCACAGTCTGCTCTTTCATTCCTTTGCTTAACTGTGAGCTAATGAAGTTTAACTTCCTGCTTCGGTTCATCTTTGGAGCTTGTTGTCCACAGAAAGTACACAGTTTGTACAGTAAGTGTGTGTATTAAGACTTCATTTACACTGTGGTGACAGTAAACAGTGGAGAGGTTTTATTATATTTAATAACTGCAGAGCTGTTTCTGTCCCTCAGCAGAAGAAGACCCTCAAGTCTTTGGTAACTTATAAGATATTTATCTTTGAGTGAGCGACTGTTCACCGTTCTCTCCATCAACACGTGATCTGATCACCGTCACCGAGTCATCGGTGCTTTGTGTGTCTCCGGTACCCCCCCCCCCCCCCCCCCCCCCAGAGGACGTCCTTTTACATTTTACATTTTACATTTTTTCATGTCTCTTCTTCTTCACTGGTTCTGACTCGACCGTGAGACGTCTCTGCTGTCGGATCATCGCGTCACAACAGTTCTTAGTTGTTTGTTTTTCTCGCCTCTGGGATTCCCGGGACAGTTGTTGGAACAGACAGATGTTACAGCTGTTTGTTCACGTGTAGCTGGAGGTGTGTTTGTGTTGTGACTGGGACAATAAGAGAAACACACACACACACACACACACACACAGTGCAGCGATGCTCCAGGACGCCAGTGTTCACATTAACACTCAGTGTGAGCTGTGGTGTGAACACTGACACTCACTCACAGTGTAATGAACACGTTGAAGCTCTATAACACGCGTGGTTATCAATGATCTGCTTTTCACTGTTTCACTGTGTTTCTCCTGCTGTCAGGCAGCTTCTGCTCCTTCCTCTTCCACTCATGCATGCTGTGAACTTTGCAGACTTTAGATCGACTGATGAATGAGGAATGGACTATTTGTGGCCGTCACTTTTTTATTTAAGTTAGTGTTGAATTGCCGTCACTCCTCGGTGGTGCGTTGAAGGACGCTCCGACATTTATATATAGTCATGTATTGTGTCTCATGTTAAATGGAGGAAGCTGACGACATGAACACAGTTGATTGAGTTGTGAAAATGATTTCCTTTCAACCCGCTGCAGGTCGAGAGAAGAGAAAGGGCCCCATGATCTCCGCCGGCGATGCCGAGTTCCCGCGGGATTACCACACGCTGGCCGGCGGCCGCGGGGCCCGGCGGTTCCCCGACAACACCAACACCAACGGGGGGTTCACGTCCTCCTCGCTGGACCGCCGGCACAACTCGGTGGCCGCCAAGAGCCTGGAGGCCCTGAACAGCATCCACAAGGCGGACATCGAGCGGCAGAGAGACGCCCTCATGGACCTCCAGAAGAACAAGTTCTCCAACAGCCCCGGCAGCCTGTCGCAGGGCGCCGCCCCCGCCGCAGGACGACAGGTAATCTTTCCATCCAATAATAGTTTGTATGACGTAACAGACCGTACGGATCCTCCTGCCACAGTTTAATTAGTTCAACTGCAGATCGTTATCACACGATATTCAGTAAGAACACGTGATCAGATCTGCATTACTGCCTTTTAATCACAATGTGTATTATTTTAAGAGAAACATCGATATCTATGCAGCATGATAGAAGATCGTATCCGTAGTGTTGCTTTAACAAGACGCTCTCGATTCAAAGTTATAAATAATAATCATAATAAATAAAGTTTGTACGTTTCAGAGATCAATTCAAACCTTTTGAAAGGAAACTAAACTACAGCCGCAGATATTCAGAGTGAAGCTGCAGCTTCAGTGAGGATAATCTGCTCATTGTGAAATATAAATACATGTTTCTGATCTTTTGTCTTCTGACCCGCTGAACCTCTCGGACGATGAAACCGCTGCACGTCGTTTTAATGCAGATCCAGATTTCTGCACAGCCTTCAGGCCTCTGAGTGCTCTCTGTCTCCACATGTGAACATTTTGTTTCTTATCGCGGCACATCGGTCGGCACACACACACACCAGTGCATTGTGGGAAGAGATGCCTCGGGGGGGCTTTAGACGCTGACCAGCGTTCCGAGGCAATAACGGACTCTTTTTGTGACCTTTTGACCTGTTTTTGTGAGCGTTTTTTATAGAACAGGGTTTTAAGTGAGAGAAAACGACAGGATGTGAGACGTTACACTCATGGATCCATCGAGTCTCGCTCGTCTTCATCGTCTCGCTTCTCGTTCTTCCATCAATCACCTCTCGCTCCGACGGACGCCTGAGACAGACGGTCCAAACAGAACCGCACCGGTTTGTTAGCGTTCCGTCTGAGAGTCCGGATGATGGACGTCAGGTTGATGTGGCCGGACGGGGGTCGAACCCTCTGAACCCAGTCAGGGCTGGAGCTAGAGAGATTTATGGCATTATAACACAGTTAAAATGCCATAAATCATAAGAAGCACGTTGTATTTCTTACATCCAACGTGTTTTCAACTGCTGCTAATGTTAGCAACTAGCAAAAAGCTAATCGAGGCTCTACGTGCTGTATATATACGTTGAACTATGAATATTTTACAGCCTCTCCTCTCTGTGTTCAGTCAAAGATTCTCTGAATTATTGTCCTGTGACTGTTGGTCTCAGCTGAGTCGATCACGCCTTCAGATTTGCGTTGAGAAGCGCAGAATTTAATGTTTTTTACAGGATCTGGTTTCTGCAAACGGTTAACTTTGGGTGACATTTTGAAACTTCATCCAAGAAAGGGTCATTTCTTTAATTTCTGTTCATGTGTGGGTCAAACAAATTGCATACTTTGTGTTATTAGGAGCTTCAGAGCCAGGCTAGCTGTTTCCCCCCGCTTCCAGTCGTTATGCTAAGCTAAGCTAAACCTGCTCCGTATTTAAACACGCCGACGTGAGAGCGACGTCAAAGAGAAGTGAGTTCGTTCCCAGGATGTCGAGCTGTTCCTTTAAGTCTGCTCTCTCCTTCTCCAAGCCTCCGTCAGCTCCTGTCCATCACGTCTCCTCCTCTCTCGTCTCCTCCCTCCCTCGTCTCCTCCTCTCTCGTCTCCTCCCTTTGCTTCTCTCATGTGCTGTGTCTGTTCACCACAAACCACACCATCTATCTCCTGACCAAAAAAAGGTGGACTGACACACAGAGAGGGAGAGAGAGAGAGAGAGAGAGAGGGAGAGAGAGAGACAGAGGGGAGAGGGAAAGAGGGAGAGAGAGATAGGGGAGAGAGAGAGAGAGGGAGAGAGAGAGAGGGAGGGAAAGAGAGAGAGAGCGAGAGAGACAGAGAGAGAGAGGGAGAGGAGAGGGAAAGAGAGGGGAAAGAGCGGGAGAGAGGGGGAGAGAGAGAGGGGGGAGAGAGACAGGTGGAGTCTGCCATCGTCATGGCAACCCACCGTTTTTTTCTCTCTCTCCATATAAGGCAACCGGGTGATATCATATGGTTGTTCTGAGTGAGAAGTAACGGCAGCAAGGAGAGAGAGAGAGAGAGAGAGAGACAGGAGGAAAAGAGGGAGGGTGTTTTTTTATCGTTTGAGTCAGGGACAAGAGGAGAGAGAGGGTGACGGACAGAGAGAGAGAGCGAGAGAGAGAGATAGAGAGAGAGAGAGAGAGAGAGAGAGGGAGGGAGAGGAGGAGCAGCAGCAGGAAGAGATGCTAACAGCCTCTGAGGCTCGACTACGGGTACCAGCGAGGGAGGATTCTGGCGGATCCTCGGGGCTCGAGGAAGACACCGAGCCGCAGTGAAGAGAGAGAGAAAATAAAAAGAGAGAAAGATGGAGATGGAGAGGAGGAGGGGAGGAGGAAGAAGAGGGAGGCGTGTGGAGCGGGAGGATGCACGAGGCGGCCGACCTGCTCATTAAGTAACAACGGTAACTCTCTCTCTCTCTCTCTCTCTCTCTCTCTCTCTCTAACCTCCGTCTTTGCATTCCTTCAGCTGAGACGTTTTACTGAAGCGTGACGCTGCTGCTGCTGCAGGAGTGTGTGTGTGTGTGTGTGCATGTTGTGAGTGTGTGTGTGTTGTGTGCATGTTGTGCATGTGACCGGTAGACCGCCACAACTCATCCTCGCCTCCCTTTTGACTAAATGTGTGTGTTGCAGGCAGGTGTTGACCAGGTGTGTCCGTGCTGACGCAGCAACGTGTGTACGTGTGTGTGTGTGTGTGTGTGTGTGTGCACAGATGTGTGAGAGTGAATGCACATGTGTTGGTGTGTTTTGGGGCTGGAGAGGAGATATATATATATATATAAATAAAAAAAGAGGGTGGGTACAAAGATGGCTACTTGTCATGCGGGTCAGGCTCGTCTCCCTTCGTTTGGGCGCTTTGGGGATTTTCAGCTCAAGTGATTGAGGAACGTTGCAGTCAGTCAGTCATCCCTGTTGTGTGTGAGAGGAGACAGGTCTGATGTTCAAAGATGGTGCATTAAATTATTCCTGGAGGTAGATTTTGCCGTTTTTTCCAATTTAAGGTGAATAGATGAAGCTCTGAGGATACACGATTCCTCGGTTCGTGTCACAATGATCCAGTGATGACGGCGTTTCCTGGTTGTCGACTTGTGTTTGTGAACCTTCAAAGTTCCAAACAGGAAGTCGGCCGCGGGTCAGAGAGCGTCGTGGCTCCGTGTGTCGAGACGTTAGCGGTGACGGCTTTAAATGTTCTTTTAGGATAAAAAGCAGGAAGCAAAGTGATGAGAAATGAGTTCATTTTGAGCGTTTCACGTGAATGTGTAACCTGATGATGATCTTTCATTGATATCTCGATGCTTTCACTTCAGTCCTGCAGACGTGGAGACGTTACATGTAAACTGCAGACAGAACAGCATTAAAATACTCTTTATGTCATTCAATACAGTTCAACTGATTTGGAGATTTCCTCCGGCCCATCTGAGGGTTTAAAACGTAACGAAAACACGAAGTTTAACCAAAAAGCAAAGCGTTGAAATGGAGCCATTTTCCCTGTGAGATAAACTACTTGAATGTCTTTCTTTCTGTATCTCCAGCAGAGTTTATCTCCAGTAAACAGGCCTGAGATCAGGTTTAATGGCCTCATTGACTCCTGTTTGCTCCTGTGCTCAGGTTGCCCTTCATGCAGCGATGTCGTATGAACTCTTTTAATGAGGAGTCGTTGTCTCTTGTTAGCCTGAATCAGGGTGAAATCAATACGTTTGGTTTGTTTCTCTATTTAGTCCGGTTCTTTTCATTCGAACTCGACGCGCGTCTGTTCTGCTCCAGTTTATTTTCTTTACGTTATAAACGTCACTATTTCTGCGGACTTTGTTCACCAGATTCTCTTCTGTGTTCGGCCGAGATGTCGATCAAACGTCAGACTTCAGTCGTTTTAACCTTCGTCCGTCTCAACAAATACAAATGAAACGTTCGCTGACGGCAACCGGGCCGCACCTGGGTCGGCATGAAAACGGTCCAGAGACCGGAGACCGGATGTTCTGGTCCACACCAGATTCAAACGGACCGTCTGAGGTTTATTATGTCTGAGTGTGACAGTTCAGAGCTGATGATCAGTCCTTTTGTTTTACTAAAGTTCATCCGTATGAACCATAGTTTATACAATTGTTATCGTATTATCATTTGTAAATAAGACAACTGATTTTAAAAGCAGGGAAAAGAAGCATGTGGTCACCTGAGTCAAACAGATTCTCTAAATGGAAGTTAGACACTTAACAAAATGTTACTTAAAGGCTAAAAACATCCTTTAGGAAGCAGAACCTGTGCAGGTAGACTTTAAGTATTTGGTTAAATAAGCTCAGTGGCTTCCGATCAGGTATGATTTTGCTGTTTTGGTCGGCGGACAAACCACACGGAGCTCTGAAATCTGGGTCACGGCAGCCCACGGGCCTGTCGCTCGTTCTTTCACAAACCCTCTTTTCTTCCGTCCTTCAACTCCCATTTTCAAAATGAAGTGAGATGGATTTTAAAAGTTGCAGCTGAGGAAATATTTGGGCTCCAGCTCCCAGAACAGCTGCTCAAACATGAATTAAGTTCCACCTACACAGGAGATTAATTACTGAGGGAATTCCTTTTTATTCACAACATATGTGATGCAGTTTAGACTCTCAGACAACATTCACTCATCTGTGCTTTTAATTTGAAGTTTAAGTTACTTGTATTTTAATTAATGTAGTGCCGGTAAAATTGTTGCAAATCGTTTGTTTTACAACAGTTATTTGTTGATTGGTTGACTTTGACTTGAACTGCGTTTTACATGTTCTACAAGGAACTACATGTATTTAAACTGTAAAAATATATAATTTACTGCTACAGTACAGACGTATAGCACAGGGATTGTTGTTGACACTATTATATATTCAATATTAGTCACAATCCACTGTTTGGAAACGTGGTTAAACTGGAAACAAATGAATTATTTTAACATTTACAGTTTCACCAGAAGAACTCAGACGTTTGGCTGAAGCTTTCCATTGAAAGCTGAATTATTCCGTGTTTATGTGATGAGTCAGCGTCAGAAGTTTCTTTGTAATTATGTAGTTGACCTTCCGTAATTGTCCCCAAAATCAAAGTAGTAGTAACTGTCAAAACACAAATATGCTTCTGTTTTCCTCTACTAGAGAGAAATGTTGCTAACAGGCTAAACTATTAGAGCGATGACGGCATGGCCGGCTGTCGGGCTTACTCTCTGTAACCAGTGTAGCATTAACGCGTGGTGGAATTAGCAAGATAACTAGCGGACGGCTGGCTACTTCGCTAGCTTGCTAATTTCGCTATGTTTTCATGCTACACTGGTTCCAGAAAATGTTCCAAACAAAGTTGTCGCTGGTTTGTCGTTTGCAACGTGCTTTCCGAAATGTTTTTCTAATTTAGCGGCTGGCTAGTTAGCTAGCTAGCTACCCTGCTAATTTCACCATATTGTCATGCTACACCGGTTACAGAAAATGAACAATCCATTTGCGTCAATTGGCGACACTAGAAGAGCACGCGGAGACTAGCTAGCTAGCCGTCCTCTCCGTAACACTTGCGGTCCTGCAGAGTGAGTGGCCGTACATGTTGAGAGAAACTTTCCTCAGCCGTGATACAAAAAGAACAGGAGTGCACAGTGTTTGCATATATAATTCTTATGCATCCACTGAAATGTCAAGGACGCATGCAGCCTCAGCCGCTGTGTCTAAAACAATCAGGAGGACGTTGGCCTGATCGTTGGCCTCCTCCCAGACAAAGTGTAAATGGCAGCTCCTTAATCCAGCGGGTGCATCGCTTTAATCCAGCTCCTGGGTCCACGCCAGACAACTCTGCACCTCGGGAGACAGCGCGGGGTGGAGTTTAGGCGCTCCATCATTAGTGTGTGTGTGAAGTCACTGTAAACATTTGATTAATTGCTGAGAAGCAATTACAAGCAATTAAAGTCCTATTATGATGGCAGTGAAGGACAACGCAAGTTATTCTGGCTATCATCACAATAATTAGCCCATCATTTTCTCACCAAGCCTAATGTATGAAAAAAATAAAATAATAAAAAAGCAATTTATTGGTTTGTTTGCTTCGCTGCGATTTGTGGTCCTTTTTTTCAGCAAAGCGGTGAAGACATTTGGGCCGTACCGCACTCTCTGCAGAGAAATAATGAACCATTTTAACCTTTAGTCTCTCTTTGTGGTGTGTCGTACATGTCTCCACATTGGAGCTGAGTGACGAAGCATTTTCTCTGGTTCTACCCAGCCGGTGATGTTTTGTAGTGTTGGTGTTCTGCAGCTTAACACATGAGAAAATGTCTCACTCTGGCTCCCTTTTCCCTCCTCTTTCACCCTCCCTGTCCCTTTTCTGTCTCCTTCGCTCTTTGTTTTTCTCCCCCCTTAGCAACAACCAAACTACTGGAGCTTCAAGGTCAGTGCCAATAACTGTGTGTTTGTGTTTCAGCGTAAATCTGTCCCTCTGTGTAGGATTTGTCTCTTAATAGGATAACTTCTCATTGTGTCTTTGCATGCCTGCTTGCCTTGCTTTTTTTCTCTCCGTTGCATTCAGTGTCGGTCACATGTCGGCGCACACTTTTGTGTTTAACTCTCTCTTGTTCTGCATGCTGGGAAATTTCTGTCTCAGCAAGTAAACTGAATTCTTTAGTTCAAGTGGAGATTGATTGGTGGCTCATAAGTGCTGTGTTTTGAATTGAAGGATAGACTGAATCCTTTTGTGTTGAAGTACGATGTGTGGTCCAGTTTAGCCGGAAAAACAGCTGGTTGAGTTGTGATTTCTGCTGATTCTCTGTCTGAGGTTAGGGTGAAGGTAACATTGATTCAAATAGGTTCGGTGTTGTGCTCTTTGACTGCTGTTCAGAGCATTGTAGGCTGGATTAAAAGAATGGGTGTTAGTGCTTTAAAGCTGCATTCTCTCTAGTGTCCACCAGGGGGCGACTCCTCTGGTTGTATAGAAGTCTATGAGAAAATGACTCTACTTCTCTCTTGATTTATTACCTCAGTAAACATTGTAAACATGAGTTTATGGTCTCAATCTCTAGTTTCAAGTCTTCTTCAATACAGCATGATGTTCATTTAGTAAATGATGGTCCATTTAGAGTCACACAGACCATAAAGCAGGGGATGCTTTAGGGGCGGGGCTACACGGTGATTGACAGGTCTCTACCACTGCGGTGTTGTCCAGTCTGGAAGTTGTCCGTGTTTGTACTTAGCTCCGCCCTCTTGTGTCACTTCTGATTGCAAAAAAACAAGATGGCGACTGCCAACCCAAGTCCACAAAACCAATGGGTATTTCTATGATTGACGGGAAAAATAATAAAATAACTGCTCGTAGAAATCACCACCAGTGTTTTCATGATGATCTGGACCGGATGATGTCACTCTACTACTGATCGGGGGTTGTTTTCTCTTGATCTTGACCAAACTGAAATTTGCAAACATGAACAGGTTGTCAGACTTATTTTCAGGTTCAGTCTGGCAGGTTTTGGTCTTTCCGCTCATTGGATGGATTTCCACTAAACAGATATATTCGTGGTCCCCATTGGAGGATGCCTAATGACGTTGGTACTTATCTCACATTTCCTTTAGCGCCACCAGCAGGTCAAAGTTCTCAAAATCTACTCGATTGATTGTCATGATATTTTCTCCAGACATTCATGGACCCCAGAGGATGAATCCTAATGACTTTGGTAATGATCTGACGTTTCCTCTAGCGCCACCGTGAGTTTAACATTTGTGGTTTTGAGTTAAAAGCATCAACAACTATTGGATAGATTGACTTAAAAGATCATCTGACGTCGTCATCGATTCGTGTCCTTAAATGCAGCACAAGCTCGCTGTGCCGCATAAGCCTCTTTTTTCTCTATTACAATTCAAGCCCAGCATACTGTAGGTGTGAAATTGCACTTAATGTGCCTCACTTGCAGGTTTGCCTGCTTCCAGGCCTCGGGTCAGTTTACACCTGGGCTTTCACTTGATTAGCAGGAGGCGGAGAGCTTCTGAGCGCTCCCAAACGTAGAGCCGGAGCCGGCTGTGAAAGTGTAATCTGTACTGTATTAAAGAGTTTACCTAGTGACAGAAAATATGAGAGATGGGATTAGTTGTCGTCATGAGCCAAATTTAAGCCCACGCTGTTACAAACACATGGTTTGCCTCCAGGATTTTTGAACCTCTGAAAATATGCCCACACCATCAAAATGAAACCTCATTTTCAGTTGGAGTCCTTTTTTTTTCACCATGCACTGGCAAGCTTGGGATCTAAATAGTGTGAAATGTGAAATGCACAAGCAGATCTAGAAATGGAGCCATTAGCGGTCGTCAGTCGCTGCCGGCTTCATGCTCGCTCTCTTGATAATCTGTAGCTGCAGCTGAAGCACTTCAAACTGGTTTTTGAGTTCCCAAAAACTGGGGAACTCCCATCACGGGGAAATATTAATGCAAAGATAAATTATAGAGAGTTCACACCAGACATGTTTGGACCAGGACTGTGAACTTATGAACTCAACAATCCTGGAAAAAACATGTGCTCAGTCATTGAAAGGAAGCTTATTAACAGTGAGAATGTAAATTGTCAACAACAAACACACAGCATCAAAGTATAGAGAGCTCTAAAGGGACGTCGTTTACACATCCCTGCTCAACGCTTCACTGAAATAAGCACTTGACACTTTAACATCAGACTTGTTTTAACTCAGTCTTAATTAGATTCCTTGTTTATCATGCTTTGTTGTCAATTTTCATATTTGTATTCCTAAATGATGTCTTTTACACTTGCACTGTGTTTATTGTCTCACAGTAATCATATCCATATCATTCCTTGTGTGCGCAAACATACTCGGCAATAAACCGTTTTTTGATTCTAAAAATATCTTATTAAGATAATTGAGTCGTAACGCGCCGCCAGAATCAGCCACGCTGAGAGGTTTGGATCAATACGCCGAAGAAATAGACCCCACAGAAATGGTTGGCAGTATATTTTGAGGATTATCCGGCGTAACTAGACGTGTTTCTGTGTGATTATCAAGCGATTTAATGCAAAAAAAAGGTTTTCAAATTCGGCACGTTTCCATTAAACTGGTTTGGAGCGAATAAACTGCTGCTGTTTAGTTTGGGCTGAAGGTGGCGCTAAAGGCTTTTCATGCTGTAATCTGCCAGTAAACATTAAGTAGAAGAAGAAGTAGAGCCTCGACCATCCAAACCATCTACGATGGAAAAATGGAGGTCTTCAGGAATTTGTTTAAATTTTGCAAGTTTGCATTTCTGTTTCATGTCAGCTGGTGTCGGACACGTTTGAGTCTGTCGAGCGTTCACACGTTAAGAGAAGACACTGACAGCAGAAACAGCTGATCAGTCATGTGAGTTCATGTTAAATGTCACAATTTATTCTGCAAAGAAAAAGTCCTTCAGCTCTTTTCAAACGAATACAAACACATTTCTTGCCGCTACACAGCTTTTATAATGCAACACATTTAAAATATGCAAATAGAACCACAGATTTCTAAATTCACCTCCATTGAGGTAGAAATCTCCAAGAACTAAAGCTGGGACTATGAAAGCCATGCACACTGGGAGATAGCTCGAGAGGTCAATTAGAAAATATCAGATTTTGTGATTTGGGGATTCTAAAGTAAACATTTGAACCGGTTTGGAAGATAAAACCAAACGTGTGTGAATTCAAACGTCAGTGTTTCCTTCTCATCTTGACAAACTAATGTCAGACTGTTGAGAGCAACTAAAGGCTGTAATGCATTATTAGTTCCACCTGAGACCTGAATACATTATGCTGATTGAACGGAGCCTCCTGACCTCTCACTGCGATGTAGCCGCGATGAGATCGTTCCTGCTACGCACGCGCTAACCGAAGCACTTACTGCAGCGCGCCGCACTTACACCACAAAGTGATGCTCTGAAAGGCTCTCTGCATACCTACTGCTGAGCCAGCGAATAGCAACACTCCTGAAATGGAACAATGGAAAAACGGCTGCTTTAGAATTGAATAAAATATAAATGTTTCAAAGAGAACATGGCTGATAATCTGTGTTTTTGTTATTGTCCATAAATCCCATGCAAACACCAAAACAACAATGACGTATTCAAATTATCAAAGCCTGATATCTCGTCTTCTTCTGAGCCGCTGAGCTCCATTAAAAACACATCAGTGAGCCTCACACACACACACACACACACACACACACACACACACACACACACACACACACACACACACACACACACACACACACACACAGTAGTATACAAGCTTTTAAAGAACCACCCAAAGAAAAGTGTGTTAAGTTTGAGGAAAAACGTCTGATAACACGAATACATTTCAAATAAACACATAAAAGCATTAAATCCTTTTTATTTAGTTTTCAAAAGAGATTGAAAAGCAAACTGTGTATTCATCCCCGGCTGAAAATAGTCCCAACACACGAACTCCTGTTTGATTAAAAACGACAGTGACCAGCTGTTTTAGGAAATTCTTTAAAAGAAATAAACAACTTGTATTTGTGACATTTTATTTTAAAGATTAGCATCTTTTGTAGCATCTTACGGGTTTGAGGCTGAGAGGCGTGAAGTATTGAGGGATGAACCGAAATACATCGTTGGTTAGAGCGTCTTCAGCGTCTGTACTCTGAGGTTAACGTGAGGCATAGATCTCGAGTAATCAGCCCGTTGGTCAGGTGCACCGGACCAGAACCAATCAGGTTAGCGGTTCCTTCAGCGAGCGTGGACGCCCGGCCAATCCGAGCGTCTTAAATGCTGCACAGGGCCTCGCCAAGAAGAGCAGTGGGAACCATGACAACGCTCCACACACACACCTCCCTGGTCCTAAAAACAGCAGATTGATTGATTGATTGATAAAATAAGATAAACCTTTATTCGTCCCACAGCAGGATTACAACAAACAACAAAGTAGAGACACAAGATCAAAACAAGTATAATAAATATGCAGTAAAGGTGTAATGAATAAGTAACAAACGTTAAAATAACAAAAAATAAATGATGATATAGTCCGAAGGAATGGATGGATCTCATGATGCTATTGGTCGGTACCAGCTGACATCAGCACACGTCATGTTCTATAGAATAACACCAGCTTCATCTATTCACACTGACTCAATGCTCGTATGGACGCCAGCAGCGTTAACAGTACTAATGGTATTTATTTGACTATAGTGTGTATTCTGGATATATGCAAACCTTCCCCCATGAACACATGAACACATGAACACATGAACACATGAACACATCGTTTTCTCCCTCTATTTGTTGCCGGTCGGCAGCTCATTGGATTGGTTATCGCTCCCCTCTCCTCTGGGGGAGTCGGGGGTGTCTCGTCTCCTCCGATGCAACACAAACCCCTGCAGCAGTGCCCCCGCTGTGTGTGTGTGTGTGTGTGTGTGTGTGTGTGTGTGTGTTTAATAGGCCCCCACTGGTCCCCTTTGATGTTTCAGTGGTTTGCCAGCTCACTAAGCGCACACACACACAAACTCCCACTGCAGGAAACACATCACACATTAGCGAGGCATGTTATATTTGATGCAGCCACACACGTGTGCATGCACACATGTTCATGCATGACACAGAGCAGCGTCTGGTGAACACGGATTCAAACAGCAGCCTGCTGTGGGGAGCACGATGGAGCCGAGCGCTGCATAATTCTCTCCTTTTCAACGCACGCAGCTTCACTTATACAAACATTAACGGCTCCCGCTTTGCGTCTCTCGTGCTCTCGTCTCTCGGCTTATTGTCTTCTCCGTCCGTCCTCGTGTGGAGGAAAGGATCCAGTGTTCCAGTTTCTCATCTCCCGTCTTCATTTCTGCCTTAATTATCCAGAAGCTAATTTTTCTTCTGCTTGTTAGAGCAGAACCACGGAGGAAATAGTTCATTTAAAAAGAAGTATCATTGTTTCGTCTCCAGAACGTTCTGTAATACCTCATTAGCATATATATTACCAATCCGCCCGGCTTTATGTGTTGGAATAATGTAAATGACGACGGCGCTGCGGCTGTTGTGCGTATGTTATTACCGTCCAAAAGTTTTGGGATAGAGTTGTTTAGACCGTCTTCAGTGGTGCAGCGAGACAACGCAGCAGACCTGTTGTCGTCTTCTGGGTGTGTTACTGACGAGGGAATATCAAAGCATTGCTGTTCTTCACCGGTTCAGACCGTCCTCCACCGTTCATATCTATACAGACAATGTGTTTATGATAAAAACAAGTGTTTACAAGAGTCAAACGTGGATCTCTCCTCTTACGTTTGTCGTCATAATGCTCTAGATCGGTGCGTTTCCTTTTAAATTGTACAAAATGTCCTTCCAGGTCAGCAGACCTCCTCAGAGGGTCTGAGGTCCGCCCACCACGGTCTCACCACTGAGTCCACACCTTTCATTCAGAAAGAGGACAGTTCAGCCTCTCTGGCTGACTTCTTGTTAGCAATTATATATATTTTGCGATGCATTTTTAAAGACGTACGTCTTGAGTAGGGACCGGTGTCACAGACCCAAACAAGAAACGGACTAAGTTCTGGTTTTTGGTCTTTTTGTGACAAAAAAACAAAACATCTCCTTATCCTTATCGGCCTTATCCTCTAAATTACAGTCCAGACATCCTCAGCTGGTACCAACAGTCCACGCCCACTGGACAACACCAAGGTAGGAGTCACAGCAGATGTATGTTTAAAGGATCATACATGCTCGATAGTTTCCCAATTTAGCCTCAGAAGCTTGAGAATGATCAAACGACAGATGAGCGTTTTGTCTCTTTTTGCTTCATGCATTGGTGTCTTAGATTTTCAGTGATTTTCCAAACAGCTCTGTACACAAATAGATATTCTACCAATTTGATTCTTTACTCTTTAACAAGATGGAAGATAACAAACAGAGTCGTCTGCAAACATCCACCAGAAAGCAAGCGTTTGTAAAGGATTTGTCCCCTCGGGGCGGCTCCTCTGTGCCTCTAGTCTGGCGTTCAGAAGGAGACGCAGCGTTTCCTGTACAGAGCGGCGTCCCCAGACTTCCACACGTGTCCCAGCGAGCTAGCTCAGCTCTAACCCGTTCAGACGGATGCTTTTGTTGCCCCGGTTGCTGTCTTGCTGTCGATATGAAGCTCGGTGGAAAATCGCTATTCCCCAATCTGACTCGGAGAATAGCCGGAGTGTTTCTCACAACCGCTAAAAGGCTTAAAGGAGTCCGACCGCTGCAGCGTTTCCCCGACTGGCGCGGCGCCGAGGCACGTGGCCCAGAATCACTTATTGACACTTCACTGCCATCTGCCAAGACTGCAAGGTTTGCTCAGCAGACGGCACATTATTAAAAGCTGGTGGAAAGCAATAACGGGATGAGAAGTTCCCTCTAGATTTATATGTGAAAGACGATTATCTCTCCGTATAATAATATCTGAAGTGATGTAGAGACGAAACTGGAGTGAACGGCGTATTAAACTGCAGACTTGGATGACTGTGCGGCTCCACAGGAGCAGTGGAGGAAAATAACTTCATATGTTTGCAGTGAAGGGATAGTTTGGATGTTTTGAAGTGAACGCTGTATTTAAAATATGTCCACCTCTTTACCTTTCTGAAGCTGTTATCTATGATCTCTTTAAAGACACCAGACTGTTTATCAAAGATAAAAACAGTGATTTTACCTCTCAGATCTCAGGAGATGCTGGTTAGTTTGTGTTATTGTGACATTAGAATCAGCCGAGGACGCCGGCGTCTACGGTAGTTTATAATCAATTATAATGCATCATTCATCATAATCCAGTAATATATGATTTGGTAATATAATAGTAGTACTTGATGGTATTTAGTTCTTTTACTTAAGTACGATTTTTAATGCATGACTTAAGCCTAAAATCGATATTTATCCTGGAATCTATAAATCCAACGTGATTAACATTAAGTGTTTCCAATCTTTGTCCAAGTTTCACAGAGTTTTGGTCAAATGACTGTTGGTCTCAGATGAGTCCTAGTTCAGCAGAATTTCATGTTTTTTACAGGATCTGGTTCCTTCAAACGGTTTATTTGGGGCGAGATTTCCGATGAGACGTGTTTGAGATGAAACATCACAGATTTGAGCTTCGTTTTGATCGATTTTTCTGGCGGAAGCGTTTGTCACACGTGATGTGTTCAAGGACCGTTAATGACGATACGAATGGCGATAGTTTGAAGAAAAACATGCTTTTCTATCCCGCCGGTGGGTTTTGGGGATCAGTACACAGACGTATTGCCACCTTTACTCCAGTGAAAGGTGTGATTACTTCCTCTACTCCTGCAGAAGCATGTTTACTTTATAACAGAGTAGAAGTCAGGAGGGGACACACGTCCAGTCTGGAGACGTCAACATCAAACCTAGACTCCAATCATCGCACAAAGTCTACGAAACCTCAGATCAAACCGGAGTTCAGCGGGGAATACCCGGGCAGGGAAGTGGACAAGAGGTCGGCTTCCTCCCACTTGGAAACAAGTGCCCTTGAGCAACACAGTTAACCTCTGGCTGCTCTGAGGGAAGCGGATCAGGACCGTGGATGAAGTGAACGTGTCATGTACGCCTCTCCTCCCTCAGGCTATCGCTCTGTCAGTAATAGCTGCATCGTAAATGACGATTCATACGACGTGACTACGGTTTGATTACTGAACACAAACCTACCGGATGCAAACCTTCAGGAGATGCAAAATGACCACAAAGGAACACAAAACGACTACACAATGACAAGAAGTGACACGAAATCAAACAGATGCAGAACGACTACTAACACTCACAAAACAACAAAAAGAGGCTGAACAACTATCGAGCCTGTGTGTCTTGCTACTGTAAGAGGGTCTTGCATGTGTGTGTGTGTCCAGGGCCTCGCTATCCCATAATCCATCCGTGGACGATGGACACGGAGTCCCACTAGCTCGGTGTGTCTGTCGACCGATTCAGAAGCTCTCACAGTGATCAGTCTCACTGGAAAGGAATGTCTCGGTCCGCAGCAGTAATGCCCCGTGAAATCTCAGAGTTTCGGGGGCGTGGCAGATGTTTGTCGGGGGGGGGGGGGGGGGGGGGGGCAGGTTACAGCTGTGCACAGCTGCCTCGTCAATCAACACACCCTGTGTGTTAGCCGGTGGGAAATCTGGCTCTGACCAGCCAGTCTGTGCGTTCCAACACTCAGCAGAGGATGAACAGCAGCAGAGAGAGCTGATAATCCTCCGTAAAGAGTTCTTACATCAGAGTCAAGGAGACGAGCTAATGAAGCTCTAAAGACTAAACGAAGAGGCTCTTTTCACGCTTAACATGCTGGAAGTAGAGGTAAGGGTCAACCGCACTTAGAGTATTTCATGTGCAGCTGCTGCTGTCTGCTGGGTTCAGAGGAGCGTCTGGATGTTTCTCATAACTAACTGAATAGTGTTTTTAATATGTTTGTGGTTAGAGCTGCAGCTGTTATTGATTGTTGTTGATTACTTTGACTTATGTTTTGTTGACTTCCATCTTGTTCGGGCCTCTGCAGACCCGACTCTGTACGTGTAAATTTAACAATAATAATAATTGCAAATTCAAATATTTTTCCTTCTGAACTTACGAGGGACAGCAGAGGCCCGAGTAGCTCAACATCTTAGGAACACCTTCAGGGAATTTCTTTAATTTAACGAGTGCTACCACAGTTTATTTCTAAATATAGGACTATGAGCAGTGTGCAAAATACCCGGTGGCAAACAGGGGTCTTATGATTCTAGAGCCCGCCCGAAATGTAGCTATTGATCAATCGATCATCCTCATTTCAGACTCGTCAACCCTCCACATAACGTGTCCGTACTCCAGCCGCCGACACTCGGCCGTGAAGCTCAGCCAGATGTTCGCAGCACTAATAAAGCTCACCTGGTAGTAAAGTAATAACGTACTCATGAGTAATGTTCACACCAAGAACCACCGAGAGCAGCTTTGTTGGCTGAAGGCCGTTGCTGCAGAGCGGATTATAGAGCGTTCACTGCTCACTGTGTCTGTGTCTGTGGTGGAACACGGCTGGTTATGAAGCCAGCTGTTTCTTAATGGTACTAATTGTTATGGAGGGAAGAAAAATAAAGCTAAATGACTGGCAGAGTTGACTTAATTCTATCAAACTAGGCTCATAAAATAGAACGTTTAGCTCTCTGATTCAACCTTTTTAAAATGTCGCGCTTATTTCAGGGTATTTGACGTTAAAGTCGTCGTTGAAGAACGATATTGCGAATAAACACCGTCTTGGTTTGGTGTCACATTGTGGTGATTTAGTGAGATCAAAGGCGTATTTTATTAAAAGCATGAAACCATACTTCAGGTTCTCCTTCTGTGAAACATAGAAAAAGACGTTTGTCAGAACAATGTGACAAATAGACTCCAGAACGTCGTCGACATAAAAGCTCATTAATGGAAACGTGACCGTTTAGTTCTTGACTGGATCGCCCTCCGACAGGAAGGTGGAAGAAGTTGAATTAAACACCTCTTTTCATCGTCTTCCTTCAGTGATTACAATTCATTTGCGCGACTTGTTCTGGCCTCATGAAATTCATGGAGTCACTCATGCAAGAAAAATACAAACAGACGTTTCTGTCTGACTGTGAGGAGGCGGATGTTTAATGCAAGTTTTGCAGCAGCCGGTTCAACGTCAGAGACCTTTGTGCCGTCCGTTATGTGGCCTAAATACATCAGAGTCAAGCAGCGCCGTTTGCTACTTTGTGCCACAGATGCTTTTCACTGCGTTGAGCGGAGCCCGACTTTAGGCGACGAGCAGAGACTGTAGATCAGACGTTGGTTTGTGACGGCTGTTTTGAAGCCTCGAGTTTGGCATTTGGCGACCAGAAGGTTCCGACTAACTTTCATGAAGTTGTAAAACAAAAACTATGACAACTCCCAGACCGGACAACACCGTGGTAGAGACCTGTCAATCACCGTGTAGCCCCGCCCCTAAAGCATCCCCTGCTTTATGGTCTGTTTGACTCTAAATGGACCATCATTTACTAAATGAACATCATGCTGTGTTGAAGAAGACTTGAAACTAGAGATTGAGACCATAAACTCATGTTTACAATGTTTACTGAGGTAATAAATCAAGAGAGAAGTAGAGTCATTTTCTCATAGACTTCTATACAACCAGAGGTGTCGCCCCCTGGTGGACACTAGAGAGAATGCAGCTTTAACACATGAAGCTTTGACTTCACTCTTCAGAACCGGAGGTTGCCTCCTGATCACGAGCAGATCTCTGCTGCCAAAAAATAAACCCTATTTGTTATAGCTGTATTGTTGTAAGGTTAGAAACAGCTGGGCTCAAAGATGCTGCAGAGACAGAAACAGGTTGTGATATCGGAAAGGAAAAAAAGCTGTTTAAGTTCCCCATAAATCTGGAGAAATACAGGAGTGTTGTGAGATCAGGAGGAAACAATCGGGAGAAGGAAATAAAACCCGGAGTCTCCAGGGAAAACCAGGAGGGTTGTCAAGCATCTGATTCTCATCTACCATCTATTTCCTGTCATAACTCATCACTGCAACAGAAGCCACTTAAATATGACAACTGAGTCGAGTGTGTGTGGGGGGGGGGGGGGGGTCCACTGAGACGTCCTGTTTGGGTTGTATTGACTGTTACTGTGGGACATATAACACCAGCGTTAACCAAGCAGAGCTTTCTTTCTTTCCACCTGAAGAAAAGTTCCTCTGCAGCAAATCTAAGAGAAAAACGAAACGAGTTCTAGAACGACTTTCTCTCTCTTCTGTTTGTGTGTGTGTTCCCCCCCCCCGTGGTGCATATAAGCTCCGCCGTGCTCTATTCCTAACCTCTGTCTGCTCGCTCTTTGTTAATGCACACTTCACTAAACACAAACTTTAGAATTCCCCCGTTTGCTGCGTTTCTTCTCTTCTCCTCTCGCAGCTCTCGAAAGTCTCGTTCAGCCAGACGCCGCATGCTCGTCTGGCTGAACGAGACAAACGAGTCAAACTCCGAGACCGTAAACCTCCAAAACACACGAGAGGCAGCACACGTCATCTGTCCGGGATTGTTAGACGCGTTCGCTTCATGCAGAAAGAAGCGAAGCCCCAGGAGATCATGTGGTGCAACAGATGTGTATGTGTGCATGCATGTGCATTTCATCCTTCACGTCTTTTGACATCGATTTCCTAGATGTTTGCACACACACACACACACACACATACACAGACTCTTAGCTTGTCGTCGCCCTCGAGAAACAAAATCCGAATGGCGCTCGTGAGGACCGAGCAAAGATCACAGATGCGTGACGCGGTCGCAGTCGGCTTCACGCGGCACTGTGGGAGCTCATTACCGTATTCTGTGGGCCGGGAAAATATCTCGTCAGTGAGGATTCATTAGGAGCCGAACCTGCTGCAGCGGCTCCTGGTCCACGCTGTAATGAGAGGTTCCTGCACAATTTGGGCTCCCACGGCGGCTCGGATTGGACGGGTGAAATATGGTCATCTGGATTAGGGAGGGAGGCTCTGTTGCGGTCATTAGCGTCACAGAGCATCGTGTTTGCTCTCTTCTTTTGTCTGCAGAATAACATTTATTTTATCTTTAGAAAGCACTTTTCTGCAGACCTCCACAAGCATTCTTAATAAAGCAGGTGGACTCTTCTGGGCGAGATGTTTGGTTCGTATAACCCGGCTGCTGCTCTCGTCTGAGGGGCTCTAATTGTATCTGCAGCTTCTGTTGCCGGCTCGCTGTCTGAGCTAAACTGTTTATTTTGGCTTTTTTTTTTCTGCCACTGTTTGGTTTCCCAGAGGCCATTTTGTCTGCTTGTGTCTGTGCGTTCTACAGTTTCTCATCTTAACTCATTGATGACTGTATCTGCAGAATAAGATGGTTCATCTGTCTTTATCTCTTTTCCCCCCCCCCCCACTACTAACTTCTTATCTCGTGTCTTGCAGACTCGCACGCCACGCGTGACTCGACTCAGCCCGACACAGCCGGCTCTCGCCGACCAGGCCAGCAGGGTTTCCTTCGCGTCGGCGGAAAATCTGGGGACCATGTCGGAGGCCGACATGCCGATCGGCTTCAACCGGATGAACCGGCTCCGCCAGAGCCTGCCGCTGGCACGCTCGTCCAGCCAGGCCAAGCTGCGGGCGCCAGGTCAGAATGCTGGTCTTTAAGACACACGCCTTCTCTCTGCGCTACACTGTGACCACGATGACGCACACGGGTTCATCTGTTCTCTCGTTGACGTGTTTGTATTAAAAACACCATAAAGTCATTAAGATCAAGATAAAATCAACAAACTAGAGAAAACAATATTCCATCAGTTCAGTAAAAGCCGTGAGATAAAAGTCTTCTTCGTTAGTTAGCATAGCATTTAGCCGCCCCGCTGTAACTGTAGGACGGACGGGCTTTTCAAGAAAAAGTAGTATTTTTATAATCACTGGGAACTATTTGACCTCTTATATTATTAAAGACAAGACAATAATTGAATAAACTCTTTGATTATTTTTACAATCAGTGTGACATGAAATGCGGCACAATGTCCACAAAGAGTCGCACAAAAGCGTCGTTTTGAATCTCGTGTTCACCAGAGATGTGCTCAAACGCTTCATTCAGCATGAAATAAGCATAAAAAATAACTAATCGACTAAAACAATCGTAGTCGACTGAGACCGAAACGAGCGATTATTGGACTGATCCACTGAGTAACAGGTGGAAAGCTGCTGAGCTTGAATCAGTTCAGTTCATTGGTCCGTTAAAAAGTGTGTTCACCATATGTGCTCATGAGTGTCTCAGGAATAAGCCATTCAGCATGAAAAAAGCATAAAAAACACTAATTGACAAAGAAATCCTCGACATTTGTCACCTAATTGACTGAGAAGGAGCCTAACGAGCGTTTGAAGCTTAAATCGTGATTGAAAATAAAAGTCGATCAAGCCTTCAGCTCAGAGCCAATCACACGCAGGACGTGTCCGTGCATGTAAACTATTAATCTCCTTTGATGCTTTGGACAAGACGCATTAGCTGTGACTTTATAGCGGCGCTCTCTTACACAGAATCTCTTTATTTGAGTTGACTGAAGGCATCAAGTGTTGTGTCTGGTTCAGCCCTCTGAGAGTGAAGTCAAAGACTTGAGTCTATATGAACGCTGAATACAAACAGAGCTGCGTAATGTTTCCTAATGATGTCGCCGAGCTCCCCGTCATCTTTGATTAACGGCTTCGGCGTCTTAATAAAGTGTCTCTCAGGAGATGCGTTTACAGGCGTTAGAAAAGGTGGGACAAAATGCAATCATTTCTAAAACAGCTCTCAAACGATGGTAATAATGTGTTGGTTCAATGCAACTTCTAGGTGATAAAAAGCTTCTTCTTATAAAGCAACATGTGTTACAAAGGAACAATTTAACACTAGTTCACACGCTGGTGAGAATCAACACATTTCACGTTGCTGTTGCAGCTTCCAGCTAATATGAGGATGATAATTATGTGTCGTTTCATGGGACTTTATTTGTTGTCATAGGTGTGATGCTTCTGAGGAGAATGAAGCTACTTCAGGAACAATGTTGGTTAGCAGAAGTAACAAGAAGCATTTCATGATGTCATTCTAAATGCTGAAGAGTCAAAGTTTAGGTCCTTATATGCAACTATTCGTTCGCTTTTTTGTGCTGTCAATTGATTATGATCCCAGTCTACAGTGTTTGTTGCATTAATACCTGTTCATCTTTTTTTAATCGAAGAATCTTCACATTCCTCGGCTCCATCCGTTTGAATTAAATGCCGAAATCAAGTGTCAAAGATTTGTATAAAGCATTGATTTTAATTTGAAAAGATCAAGAGTTTGAGGGACTGCTACCAAGAGTAGAATAAGTTAGAGTAAAAAGTATTAGTAGTGAGTAAAACGTGAGCCATTAGGCAGCGACATTAAAACGAGGGTTACGTATGTAACCAGGGTTCTATGAATTCCACAAAGACGGAGCGGAGGGTCCGGGTTAGTTTGAATATGCTACGATGTCGTGTTCAACATACAACGGGTGTTTAGTTGACTCCTTACACTCTCAGTGGGCTTAAAAAAAACAACTAATATTTTGAGGTGAACATTGTCCCTCCACTCTCTATTTCCATCCCTTCCTCCTTCAACCATCGTGGATCTCCCCTCATTGCTCCTCCCCATCCATAAATGCAGGGATCTTGTTCCTCCAGCTCGGGGAGGAGACTCGCCGGGTTCACCTGACCCACGAGCTGACCAGCCTGGATACGCTGAGGGCCCTCATCGTGCACATGTTCCCCCAGAGGCTCACCATGGCCATGCTCAGGTACAGCCGGGGTTACATTTAATAACTAAATCAAAGTTATTAAATGTGTCGTGTAGCTTATTGAGCTGTCGACATGCTCATTGATTTCTGAGTTTATCAAATGAATCACGAGGTGAGCTCGTCCTCAGACACACTTATAGAAATAATAACTTTTGTAAACAGGAGGATGAAAGCAAGAAACAATCAGAAACTAATCCATAAAGCCATAGAATCTCATCTTTATAGTCGAAGCTTAAAAATCATTAAAGTCGAACCGACACCTGAATTCTCCTCATTGTTTGTGTGAGGAAATATCTATCTCACACATTTTGACATGTGTCAAGTGAGGATAAAACATTTTTTGAACATATTTGTGGCGTCTTAAGCTTCCAGCCTTCAGGTGGGCGTTTCCTGTGTTTTGTTACTAACTGGAGCTTTTTTATAGCTCTGTGAATCCTACGAATGTTGATATTTCATTTCATTTTCATTTATTTGGATCAACCATTAGCTGTAGAGCGAGCAGCAGATGTTCTTCCTCGGGTCCGACACCGCCACACAAACACACTAAACACAGCACAGAGCCGAGCTTGAGTTACTTAAACAGAAAACAAAGGACTTCTACTGAGAGATGAGATAGAAAATGTCTCATTATTGATCATTGCCTCTTACAGATCAATGTATGTTATATGGGATCCTCTACGTTGTATATTAAACGACATAAAACCGTCTAGTTACGAGCTAAGTATCATTAGACAAGGGGAGATGTTGTTCTAGGGATCTATATAGCCGTATAAAGCACTGTACATAGTGTGAGATATAAGAGTTTTTCCCCTTATTTACTTATTCATTGGCGATGTATTCTGTCTCTACCTTTATGTGAGGTAGTTGGCTTAGCGTGCTAGCGTTAGCACTGATTCTCTCCGTAGACGTTGCTATTTTGTCCGTGTTATTTCAACACCAGCTGAGTCATCGGGAAACTTTCCCGATGACTCAGCCACTTTTAGCCACTTTTTATCCTTCGTTTGTATAAATCTTTGTATCCAATTTTGAAGGAACTAATTTTGCTATTTTCGTGCAATTTTTATTTATTCAAAATTTTGAATTTATTTAAAATTCTAACTTTCTTTTATTCATATAGCAGCTTTCATGCAGCCTAAAGTGCTTTTAATAATTATAAAAAGAAACAACAATAAATAGAACTTTTACAAGACTAAAACTTACAACAATAAAAACAAAAAAAATCTGCAAATAATAATCAATAAAATAAAATAAACACTTTGAAACTTCAAGCTAAAGCTCTTAGATGACTCCATATTAAAAGCCAGATTAAAAAGGTCTTTCATTTCTTGTCTCATATCCAGAGGCAGTGACGTCCACAGGTTTGGGGGCATAACAACAGAAGTTACTTTTAAGGGACGTATAAAGAACATTTAAAAGAAAAGTGGTGGAGGATCAATAAAATCATTCTCATGCAGGGAACAGCAGGGCCAAAGAAACACCTTCAATTTCATACTAGAAATGAATTTCAGTTGAAGTCAGAGCTAATGTTACAGTAATAATCACCAACAAGTTTATATACAGGACAACAAATGGGTAAAAAAATCAATAGGTGTTTTCATCAAGGTGTTTAATTATAGATTATGTGCTCTGAAGCTGCTGGTTGATACGTATAAACTCACATTGCGGTCGTCAGCAGGACTCTGTGAACTCGAATTACTCTTTTGATGAATTTAATATGAGGCCGCGTCCAGTTGATTCTCTCATTACGGCGCCTCATTCAGTTAGAAGACCCTCTATCCCCCCTCCCCCACTGGGCTTCACTTATTATTAGCGGGTAATAGCTGCTGAGATTGTCTTTAGCATGGGCCTATTCATCAGTGTTTGATATTGTGTTTTGATGATTATTGATGTCCAGGTCTCCAAACACAGCGCTGCTGATCAAAGACGAGACTCGTAACGTCTTCTACGAGCTGGAAGACCCGCGGGACGTTCAGGACCGCTGCGTAATTAAGATTTACTGCAAAGAGCCCATCTACGGCACCTACCCCGGACACCCACACCTGGCTAACGGAGACCTGCGGGTAAGAGTTTGCTTCTTTGTGTGGGTGCAAATCTGTTTTCTTTGTTTTCTATCAATGATGTAGAAAAGTCTGTTAACAGACTACTACAGGAGTTTTTTTGGTAGAATATACCCCGATTCACCCTCGAGGCAATCGGAGAAGAAATCCTGTCCAGGACCTCGGTCGGTGTGTTCGGCCCAGATTATCTGGTCGTATGAGGGGTTTACAGATCCAGTCTTAAACCTTGAGAACCGTTCGGAGCCCCATCGGGACCACAGACCGCAAGTGAACGTAGTCGTCCTGACGTCACCCATTGGTTTGAGGACTGATGTTTTGAAGCCTCGAGTTCTGTCATTTTGCTGTCGACATCTTGGATTTTTGCACCCAGCGAGGAGTGATGTGGTCTCTGGTAGAGACCTGTCAATCACTGTGTAGCCCCGCCCCTAAAGCATCCCCTGCTTTATGGTCTGTTTGACTCTAAATGGACCATCATTTACTAAATGAACATCATGCTGTGTTGAAGAAGACTTGAAACTAGAGATTGAGACCATAAACTCATGTTTACAATGTTTACTGAGGTAATAAATCAAGAGAGAAGTAGAGTCATTTTCTCATAGACTTCTATACAACCAGAGGAGTCGCCCCCTGGTGGACATTAGAGTATAATAGAGAATGCAGCTTTAACACATGAAGCTTTGAGTCCCGATAATTTCACACTTGATGATATCGGTTGTTGTTACGTCAAGAGAGAGACAAGTCGGCTATAAGGAGACAGACCTAAGACAGCATTCTACCGTTGACAGATATTAAAATATCGTCTCGTCCAGACTTGACGCTGAGCCTTCTGCTTCAGTGTTATTCGCTGCAAAGCATTATGGGAGCAAGTTGTGGCACCCTGTCCATTTTGTTTGCTTCCCAACGACATCACGTGTGGTGCGTTGCTTCCTCTGGCACGTTAATCTTAATACCCTGTAGTGTGTGATGCGTAATTAGTTTTGAGTCCTGTAGTGTGTGTATGTTCAAGATCTGAGAGAGGAACATCTGATTCTCCTTGTGTGTGTGTGTGTGTGAAGCAACCCAATTTTAAAATCAGTCAGGACTTTAGAACTCCTGCAGTCTGAGCCCGGCTTAAGAGGAGAGAGGGACGACGTTTTCATCGTTACCGACGTCTAAAGCAGAGAAAACGCTCCTGCTTTAGACACAGTCACCTTTTCCTTCGTTGCCAATTAATTCCCCGTGCAGCTGGTTTGTGACTCGTTGATTAGGAGGCGAGACAAACATTGTCTCTTTCTGGCAGACGGCAGCCGAATCATCCCACGAAGAAAACGCTCCGTAATTCTCCTAAAACATAGTTTCCTGTTCTTATTTCACCCCCACGCTGATATCCACCCCCCACACGTCACTGGAATGATTTCCTTATGTCTTTACAAACACTCGTTTGCATAAGTTGGTCTCGTCCACTCTCTGAGATTGAGTCATGTGAACCTTTCTTACTTCTCGGCACTGCTGTTCCTGGACCGGCGCCAAGTCCTTCACATCACCGGCGCTGAGTGGGCTGTTTTTGCCGGCTGACTGTAAAATATAAGATGATATACTGAGGTCCAGTTCATCTGAGGACTGAGTTTGATTGTTGTGTTGTATACACACACACAGAGCCGCTGGCTGTAGCGTGGAGCAGCAGTGCTTTGAAATGTAGGAGCTGGTAAATTTAAGGGTGCTTTCAAACCCGTTCGGGTCAGTTGAGCCAAACTCGGGTCCGTTTGGGCTGCTGTGAAAGCGGTCAGTCGAGCCCTGGTGCAGACCATAATACAGACCATAATACAGATGGGTCTCGGGCGGCTTCCCAACAGACTCGGTTTGTTTTTTGTAGTATTTTATTTCTTTATTTCTTAGTTTATTTTTATGGTGTCGACCGTCTCACTGATCTTCCTGTTGTTGTTATTATTGCCTCACTTTTGCTGCTTTGTCTGTCAAAGCACTTTGTAAACTCTGTTTTTAAATAAAGTTATTATTATTATTAACCAGAGGATTCTATGAGAGCAGACCGCTGATTTCAGCAGGATTTAAAAGGCTAAACTTCTTTAAATCGGTTCATGAAGTGCTCGTATAGATCTGTACTTAAGGCTCATGAGCATCCGGGCATTTTATTGGACCAAAGAAAGTCTTAATCAACTAATCGATTAGCTGATTCTCCAAAAAGCACCACTTCAAATCTTTTGTTTACCAGACATGTGCCGCACGTTTCTAGTAAATAAGTCATTCAGCATCTTAGCGGTTAGTCGCCTTAGAGAGGGAAGATGAACCGGTCAACAGCTGCTGGACTTGTATCTGACTCTGTGTTCTTTGACGGTTCATTACTGCATTTAAAAGTGTGTGACGGCGATCCCACAGTAATGCTCCTCGTGCACGTTCACACCAGTCGTCTGGAGCGTTAAAGGGGCTTTTTGTACAGTCCTGATGCTTTTTATCATTAATCAAAGAACATAGATATTTACCAGGAGCATTTCAGTGAATTTGGTTTCCCCGCGTCGGTCCTGATGATGCGGGATGACGAGTTACCTGTCAGTCTGTAGAACTTCTTGTCAGTGTGAACAGGAACCGGACCAGAACTACAGGTGTGAAAGCCTCTTCATACCTGTGACATCGCTCCTGTTCAGTAGCGGAGCTCTTATTGAGGAGCCACAACAACGTTTTTTTATCTTAATTCATCAGTCGGCGTGCTGGCAGATTAAATGTGGCATCAGCCTGATTAGCATGCTAACCGATGACTCTGTGCGTCCGGTTACAGCTGGAGCAAAACCAACCAGCGTCCTGCAGCGTTAGTGTTCCTCTGAACGAGCGCTCGCATTCAGTCGCCGTCTAATTACAGCGTGATTATGCAAATGAGAAAGCTGTAATTTTAAAATTTCAGAGAGAATGCTGCTTTTATAGAATACGATAAATTATAAACTGGAAAAAAAAAATGACATTACAGAGAAGCAGCAGACATATGCAGTGCATAAAAAATGAATTAGCATGCTAAGCAGTGGAGATGAAGAGAGCGTTTCTTTCAACAGCGGGGGGGCATTTCTGACGCGTTTTTTTGTTGTTGCTGTCAATCAAATACCCCGAAGCCTTTTGTTCACGTGCTCGTGAGTGTGATTGCTTCTCTGCATGATGCACAGCTGCTCGCCAACATCGTAGAGGTCAGATGTTTGCCTCTCACACGAGCTCGTCGTCTAAAGCTTTGCAGCTCTGAAACCTTTTCCGGCGTTTTACAGCCGTATCAAATAAAACAGGCTTACCTTGAGTTTTTAAGTGTGTGTGTGTGTGTGTGTGTGAGAGGTACACTGCAGCTTCTAGCTTTACCAAGGTGAGAGACTAGCACGTGTGTGTGTGTGTGTGTGTGTGTGTGTGTGTGTGAGAGCTTATTGAACCCCAGCCAGCAAGAACCAAGATTATTCCCTGATTGCAGCCGACAGAAAACAGGATTACTGCCGTCTATCCCGGGTCTGGAGGACAGTCTGGGTTTAACGACGAGATTCATTGTCAGGTTTTTTTACTCAGCGGGAGAAAGAGGCCGGTTACGAACCTTTCGGGGGCGCCGTACCTGCGATAGACGACGTCTCGCGACTTCAGGGCTCTTTGGGGTGGAATGAAAACGTCTTTTGTGTTTTGAAAGGATGGTGTCGTTGCTTAGATACAAGGTGGAGGATGATGGCACCGGAGTCATTAGTTTGGCCGCGAGGCCGTTCCACGGGGTGCTGCTGTAAGAGGCCTAAGGGTTATTATGTGGAAATATTGGTTTTTCAATTTGCACGGTCTCCAGCAGCCATCGCAGTGTTGTCTTCTTTTGTGTTACGCTGGCTGTTAACTATTACTCTCGGCCGGTTCCTACCAACGCTCTCTGCTCCGCTTTGTTTCGTCCTTTCTCTTTGACGTTTTTTTAAGATGAACCCCTTCACGCTCAGCTCCGTCAACAAGCTATCGAGTGCAACTTAAAACGCACTTAAGGGGGCAATTTGGAGTCTTTCCTGTCAATCTATGAGTTGCTGTAACTACAGCGAACGGCACCGGCTCGTTTTTTAACTGACTAGTCGCTCGGCCGTTTCTTTTTAAAGGGGACATCTCATAAAAGAATCCACTTGTTCGGTGCTTATGCACATATATTATTATATATTTGGAGTTCCTACCAACCCACAAACTGCCAAATAAGACAACCCAGTCAGTTCTTTATAGGCTGTTTGGATCAGAAAACAGCCAATCAATGCAGGCTCGTGCATATTGTTGTTTTTTAAACAAGGTCCCATGGTGGTCACCCAAAGGGGCGGGGCTTCAAGGTGCGACCTACTTTTTCATGCAAGCCAATCAGAGCAGACTGGGCTCTGTAGGGGGGGGGGGGGGGGGGGGGGGCTCTTAAAGAGACAGGCGCCAAAACGCAGCGTTTCAGACGGAGGGTGAATACAGGTATATTCAGACAGACAGGATGAGAAAAATAAGGTGTTTTCTTTACATTAACCCTCCTGTTATGTTGTGGGTCAAATTGACCCGTTTCAAAGTTTGAAAATTTTGAAAAGATTTGCACATACATGATAAAAAAATATCATGTATGTGCAACCGCCCCCCTGCAGGTTTATATTACAGAGATGATGTTCGGGTCAATTTGACCTGAAAGGGGTCAGAAAGGTCAAGTTTAGACCATTTCTTTCTTTGAAAATGTGAGACAAAGTGTTTCTTACTCCTTCCAACATGTTTCACCCCATTTCACACACACACACACACACACACACACACACACACTGTGCGAGAAAGATACTATTTTGGCGGGAACCTTTTTTTCCACATTAGCAGGATATGTCTCCTTTAAGTTTTCAATGGTAAAGTGAAACTACATATCACCGATATCAGGGAGAGGGATGCATCCTGAGTTACTCCTCCTGAGGTTTCTGTTATTTATTCTCTGTTAAAGGGATTGTTTTGGGGATTTTCTTTACTGATCTAGAACGAGGGCAGAATAGGACGAAGGTCGTCGTTTGCGGTCCTGAATTTGTGACTTTGGGATGTAAATAACAAAAAATAATTCCCTATAATCCATTCACACCAGGCTTTATGCACTGGCACGCTACTAATATGTCTTCAACAAATTCAAAATGAAATATAATTTGACTTTAATCACATCATCAGTCGTGCAATCACATCGTTAAACAGAGTCTATATTTGCACCTCATGTTGCTTGTATTGTCAAACTATTTGCATGTAAACCCGCTGTGGACACTTAGCTGTTCGAAAACGCTCTAATCTCCCAATTAATTACACTTCCTGTTAACTTATGTGCCCTCACAGGTGTGTGTGTGTGTGTTGGGGCGGGAGGGATGTGTTATCTAGATAAACAGGAGCTGGAAGAGCGATTTAGTTTGATTTATTGCCGCCAAAAAGTGTTGCAAAACTCAATTTTCTCATGTTTTGAAATGATATTTTGATGATCAGTGTGTCATCAATAAACGTCTGTTCATCTGCAGAATTTAGAAATAATGAGAGGAATCTTTGTTGTTTCCTTTGCTCTCAGAGGGAGATGGTGTACGCTCCTCAGGACTCTTCACCAAACCGCCGCCTCAGCAACCCTCACATGTCTTCCCAGCATTCGTCTTCCTCCGCCTCCCCTCAGGGCTCGCCGTCCCGCGCCCGCCTCCTCTACAGCGGCGGCAGGCCCTCCTCCTACGCCGGGCCCCCCCACCACACCCACTCCCTGCCGCACCCCCACCAGCACCCGCACTCCCAGTCCCACCACTCCTCCCCACACCACCACCACCAGCAGCAGCAGCAGCAGCAGCAGCAGCAGCAGCAGCAGCAGCTCCAGCAGCTCCAGCAGCAGCAGCAGCAGCAGCAGCAGCAGCTCCACCAGCCCCATCACGCCCAGCAGGCCTTCTGCGCCTCCTCTAGCGCCATCCTGGAGCGCCGGGACGTGAAACCCGACGACGAGGTGGGGGGATCCAGGAGCATGGTGCTGCTGCGGGGGGACGACCGCGGGATCTACGCGGATCCCTACTCTCTGGGCCCGGACACAAGTCGGCTGAGTCTGGCAGGAGGTCCTCACTCTCCTCTACCAGCCAGAGCCGACCCGTATGGCTCCTTATATCGCCGCGGAGGAGGAGGAGGAGGAGGAGGCGGAGGAGGAGGAGGAGGAGGTGCTGGATCGATGCGTTCCCTCACCTCCTATACAGCGGCCGCTTTACAAGGAGAGCTGATGGAGAGCGGTGCTCTCTACAGACCGGGAGGACCGCTCTACAACGACGCCTACGCCGCGTCCATGTTGGCCATGGGGCTGCGTGTTCCTCCGCCGTCCTCCCCGCAGAAGATCCCCGACATGAGGGAGTCCTACGGGGGCACCATGCCCGGCCGGGGCTCCCCCGGGAGGCAGAGCCTGAGGAGGGACTCCGTGACCTCCTCCGT
The DNA here is from genome assembly GCF_910591455.1 of Pholis gunnellus. Taxonomy (NCBI): domain Eukaryota; kingdom Metazoa; phylum Chordata; class Actinopteri; order Perciformes; family Pholidae; genus Pholis; species Pholis gunnellus. The sequence goes on from NC_136548.1 coordinate 18,342,635, forward strand.
GTTCGGGGACAGTCCCAAAGCCCGGGGCCAGAGCCAGGGCCTGGGCCTCACCTCGGAGCAGCTCTGTCTGATGGCCGGGCCCGGAGGGGAGGGCGGCGGACCCGGAGGCTTCGGGTCGCCTCTGCTGGGGAATGAAACCGAGACCAGGTAGGACACTTCTGCATGCACGGTGTTCTGAAGGAACGCATTAGAATCATAATGTTCTGTGTATTTGTTTAGCTAGATACTCACAATAACACAGTAGTTTTTACATTTAAGTGACAGAAAACTGTACTTTTCTTGTACTGGCCAATATTAAAGCCTGTAAGTGATTATTAATGAAACACAAGCGTTAATGCTGAAGGTACAAATGGCTCTTAAGAGGAGGACGTAGGAGGAGCGCTGAGGGAGTTCAGTAGTGGTTACGATGCGTTACGTCTCCTCTGTGTCTCTGCTGTGAATCCAGGGAGCGAATGGAGGCCATGGAGAAGCAGATAGCCAGTCTGACGGGGCTGCTGCAGAGAGTACTGAGCAGAGCGCCTGAGGCAGACAGCCCGTAAGAGACACACACACACACACACACACACACACACACACACACACACACCACACACACACACACCACACACACACACACCACACACAGAGATACAGTAAGTGAAAACACACTGTATAAAGAGACACGTTGGCTTCAACACACACTCTATTTTCCACTTAGTGCACTATTTATACTTTTTATATGATTTATAATATATATAAATATATATATATATATATATATTTATGTATACTGTATATATTTATCTCTACGACGCACTTATACAGATACAGACCTTTTGCAATTTTAAGCATTTTGCACATATATATATATATATATATGTGTGTTGTGTGATGACAGACATTCACACAGAAACATTAAGGATTGAAGCTGGAACGTGCAAACACATGACAGCAGAGATTATATCACACATTTATTCATCAAACATTAAAACGTATTTAGTAGATTAGGGGAGTAAAAAGGTATTTTGCCCACCGTTGAACGTGATATGTTGCAGCAAAGTGCCGTCACGTTCCTATTTACACCACATCGACCCCTCACATCCCTCACATCCCTCACACTCAACCACTTCACAGGTGACCTCATATATTCCCTGAGGGTTCAGGGTTCAAGGCCTTAGGGGGGACATGTGGGGATCTTTGATCAACTTCCTGCCAAAATCAATTTTACCTCAAGATTTTTATTTTTATTTGCTAAATTTAGAGTTTATACAATAAAAGTTTGACACCACTAAACTTTAGCCTCGCAAGATAGATCACAACACTTCTCAGAACTAAGAACACATAACACACTGACTGTAGCTGCACATGTTCAGCAACACGTCTGTCTGTGTTTCAGTGTTTTAATGATTGCGCTTCGTGTCTGAAATCTTAAATTTCTCGTCCACCGCCGTGGATCACGTAGCAAACGAGTGATTTCAGACTCAAACACGCAGCGGAACAAAGCAGCACACGCTTCACACGCTTCACACGCTTCACACGCTTCACACGCTTCACACGCTTCACACACGTCTCCTGCAACACATGAGCAGCTTCTCGGTAGCTCAGTGGATATTGTGCTCCGGCTATAAGTACTTCACCGCTTGCCTCTTCCAGGGAGAAGATGGAGTCGGCCAGTGACTGCTCAGGAACTGACAGTAAGTGCTCCGACTCTCCCCTATCACTGCCTGTCACTGCCCCCCCCCCCCGCCGCCCCCCCCCTGCCTGTTAATTGGCTCTTCTTCCTCACAGAAGCTGCCACTATTTCATTTCTCTCCGCATAATTCTTAAAAGTGCCTCACATGTGACGGTATTGGCTGACTCTGCAAAGCTTCTTCATGCTGTGCGTGTGCGCGCGTGTGTGTGTGTGTGTGTGTGTGTGTGCGTGTGCGTGCGTGTGTGTGTGCGTGTGTGTGTGTGTGTGTGTGTGTGCCGGCTCTTGTGCTGCTGTGTAACTGCTGCTCATGCTTCTTGTTTTAGCTGGACGAACTAAAAAAAAGAAAGGTAGCTATGTGTGTTCCTGAAGTGTCTGGTACCCGTTTCCCTCCGTCTACCCCCCCCCCCCCCCCCCGTGTTTTTTTATTAAATTAATTAAATATTTGGATTTACCTCCCTCTCAGCTGGTGTCCTTCACTTCCCTCCTCCTCTCTTGTCTCCTTCAGAAAGAAACCCTTTGAGTCGCATTCATTCTGAGACAAAAAGCAGCTTTTCCTCCTCTTCCTCCTCTTCCTCCTCTTCCTCCTTTGAGTTATTTTCGGTATCCAGACGTGATCCGTGCTTTTTAAAAGGCGTTTCATCAGCCGCACAGAGTGCTGCTGAAACTGCGTGTTTTTGAAAGCTGAATAAGCGCAAAAAAATCAAAGATTTCGATAAAATCATAGATGAGCCGGAATGTTTAGAATCTGCTGCGACTTAGAACGGACTTTTTCTTTTGGAGGAGTTTTTGTTTGTTGAACATTTTATTTATTTTTCTTTTCATTCGATCCCGTTAAGATGAGATACGGATCCGTCTGCCAGAGTAGATCTGAGTCCGACGCTCCTCTAAATCAGAACTCAAAGCTCCTCAGAGCGAGAAGTCGTGTCTTCAGTCTGCAGAGGTGTTGAGATATTCCTCCTCCCGGTAGTCCGGACATGAGAGCGGTCTCACAATGCAGCTCTTAAGTCTGCTCTGGACTGATTGTCTTGCAGTCATTTCCCCCTTTTGTCTCGTTCTGCATGATGCGTGTGACTCAACACCCTCTGTTACTGTCGGAGCGTTCATCGTCATTTCAGAGGATTATCCGAGTTGGAAGCGCTCGTCCATGTGGGCTGTCGGGGGGAAACTCTTCTTTATGATGTTTTTCTCACTTCTGATCCCGGTTTGTCCCCGAAGCCTCCCCATGCTGTTCATCATCGTTGAGTCTACGTCAGAGCTGTAATCTCCGGCCTCGACCTGCAGCTCACATAGAAGTTGTCCCGAATTGCTGCTGCTGAAATCCCAGAAAACGACCAATATATGGAGCTTTCTCTCATGCTCTGTGTACCGTTCTTTCATTTTTCCACCTCAAAAACCTTTTGATTTGCTAACAGTGTTTTCGGGACAACTTCTATGAGTACCGTTGTGCCCTAAAGGCCCCCCCCCCCCCAAACCAAGCTGAGAGAACCCCCCTCTGGGATTTAACTCCTGCTTTTCTGTTGGGCAGCTTTGACTCCGTCGGCTCCTTTGGCCCTGATGCCTCCTCCGTCCTCGGGGCCCCACCAGCCCGTCACCGTGTCCCGTCTGCAGATGCAGCTCCACCTCCAAGGCCTGCAGCAGAACACCAACGCACTGCGCAAGCAGCTGTCGCAGCTACGCAACATGCAGGTGTGTGTGTGTGTGTGTGTGTGTACTCAGTTACCAGTTTATTAGGTACACCCACAGACTGTATGTAAGAGGTGGACGCAGTCGTCGTGACATCATTCTTGGTGTGTGGACTGATGTTTTGAAGCCTCGAGTTCAGCGGTTTTGCCGTCAATAAAGAGGCAAAACCCACATACACATACATATTTATATATATATGTGTATATATATATGTGTATATATATATATACATGTATACATACATACGCTCTTCTTGTCGTCCCAGCTGGAGAACCAGGACTCGGTCTTGTCCCTGCTGAGGCAGACCGAGTCCGAGCTGAGCCTCATGATGCTGGACGCCATGCGCACGCAGGAGGACCCGCTCCAGAGACAGCGCCTCCTGGTGGAGGAGGAGAGACTCAAGTACCTCAACCAGGAGGAGCTGCTCATCCAGCAGCTGCAGTGAGTCCACAGCATGCTAAAGCCAACAACAACAAAGCAGCGTGAGTGAAAGGAGAATGTTGTCCCGGATGTGAATCTGTGGCGTGGTTCCTCCTCAGTGACCTGGAGAAGTCGGTGGAGGAGCTGCAGAGGAACTCGTCGGTGAATCACGGCCTGGTGACGGAGCAGGACGTGGAGCAGAAGAGCAAAGAGCTGAGGATGCTGGGAGAGACGCTCACCGAGCTCAAAAGTAAGCGTTGTCTGTCTGTGTGTGTGTGTGTGTGTGTGTGTGTGTGTTCGGAGATCACTGGCATTGCTGTGGCTTTCCTGCTGTAGACTCAGTCTACGTTTGCTCACCGGTGAGCGTGCTTCAGAAATCTGAGAGCAGCTGGTTTAGAAGCTGCTGAACGACCGTCTGGCTCTCGCTCGCTTCCCCACCCGGCTGCTGCTCCACCACGGCCTCATTATGAGCATGTTGCTTTCTTCTCATTGTCAACATCCCGGTAAAAGTCTCAAACCAACACTGAATGTATCCACTAACAAGTACTGTGTGTGTGTGTGTGTGTGTGTGTGTGTGTGTGTGTGTGTGTGTTCCTCTGAGCCACAGAGCTCCATTACAAACACATCACTGAGCCTCACTGTTGTTCCTTTATCTCCATCAACACACACACTGTAGTTTATTTTGACTCAATTACACAAACTTGAAGCACCAAAAGTGGATTCATCCGCCGCTGAAAATAGTCCCCCACAAAATGCACTATTTTCTCCTTTTTGTCTGATGAAAGAACAACAGTGACCAGCTGTCACCAATGTAAAACTGAAGCTTTATGTCTGTTTTACTTCTCAGAAGGCTTTGGGTTGATGGGAAGGTTAAGAAGTAGAGAGGACACATTGAAATGAGGGACTGTGGTGCTCTTGGGAGCACTACCCCTTTAGTCCACAGGGGGCGCCAGAACCAACACTAAATCAAAGTTCCTCATTTTAGCTTTAATGCCAGAGTTCTTTATGGGCTACATTTATTATCCCGCTCGTCTTTTTCCTATGAAAGTCCGGCTGCTGTATGACGGTGTAAATACTGATTAACGTACTCAGGTGCAGCGCTGCAGTCGTGGTTCTGGGTCATAGTTTACGTACCAGGACTGCTGAAACACTACGTGTACAGTATGTCAAACCGATGTTCTACAAAGTCACGATGAATATTTATGAATCTTCTCAGACTTGATATTCATGAAGTTTTCAGGTTTTGGCCTCTTGTTCTGCTCCTCTCTCCATCGAGAACATTAATGATCGGTTAGCACGTCCACCTTAGCGCCTACAAAACGCTGCCGCTGAAGCTTTGTCTCTAGTGTTTGAGTGGCAGTTGGGTTTTTCAGGACATCTGAGCCGTCGCAGCGTTTCAGAAGCTGGCTGTGAAGTGTCCTCACATCCACCCACGGAGGAACACCGGCTGTGTTTTTGTCACCGCTGCCATTCGCTCTCAGTTGGCCGACTTCCACCGACAGCGGCTTTGAATCGCTGCGACAGAAACAGCCTGCTGCCCCCCCCCCCCCCCCCATTCCTCCACACATCATCGTCCTCTCTGACAATGCCACTCTGTCTTCCTCATCCATCTGTCCACCTTTACCTCGCTGTCCTCCTCCCCCCCTCCTCACCCTGTTTCTCCCTCCCTCCCATGCAGACCAGTTCCCCAGCCTGCAGAGTAAGATGCGGGTGGTGCTGCGGGTGGAGGTGGAGGCCGTTAAGTTCCTGAAAGAGGAGCCTCACCGGCTGGACGCCCTGCTGAAGCGCTGCAACACCATGACGGATGCGCTCAGCACGCTCCGCAGGTATACATATCAAACACGCCCCGGTTATCTCATTTAAACCGGGTCGGGTCACAAACCACATTTATTCTCCTCTTGTAGACGATTTCATGGTGATTTTCTTTGAGCCGGCTGGAAGATTCAAACGCTCACACTCGCTTATGTTGCTGAATAGCAGAGGAAGGATTGTTAAACACTCGCTCTGCACGACGACATTTAACCGATTCCTCGCTGTGAGAGAAGTAACGCGTCTGAGCCGAAGGCTTCACAGCTTCTACCGTCGACACGTTAATAACCCACGTCTGATGATCAGTCAATGTTAGTATATATAATATGATATAATATATAATATGAGTTATTCTGAGTCATCGTCAGACGGACAGCGCTCGAGCTGAAAACATTCATCAGCATCTATTTTGATAATCGATTAATCGGTTTGATAATTTTTAATTAAGAAAAAAAAAAATATATATATTTTCAGTTTTAATCATTTGTTACATTTAACTGAATGTCTTTGAGCTGAAGACACAACAAGACGTTTGAAACACAGAGATTATTGGATGGACTGAGCTGCAGCTCTGAGCTCGTCGTCGTGTTTAACGCTGTCCGTGGTGCTGAACTCCACAGACAGACTCAACAAAGAAGCTCTTTTATTTTATTTGTTAGACTACAGTCTGTTTATTTATTCATGTATTCATAGGCGTGTATATGAGCTCATTTGTTTTGATGGGCTTTCATTCATTAGATGTAATTATTGCACATTTTGTGTTTTAGTTTCAATAAAAAGGAAAATCCTTTTTTGTCGTCATCTCTCGTTAAACAAAAGTAAAATACAATTTAAGTAAATAATCAAGTGTGACAGCTCGTGTTGTTCGCCGTTTAAATGCTCAGGAGGAACTGAACTGATGGACCGACGACATAAAGGGTTCAGGACTCAAACAAATCCTCCTTGATGTTGTGTTTCACTGACTGAACCGGGTCTGGACCGAGGCCTCGACTCCGACTCAACCTGCCGAGATAGAAAGAAAAGAAACATTTCCTCTCAGCTGCAAATCTGCTTCTACTGATACAAACATGTTTATGTTCATTTATCTTTATTTGCACAATAATAACTGCAGTTATTACAACACATAGAATACGCACACAAAGACAGCGTTTACCTACATACGGTCACGTGGACTCAGAGTGAACAGAGGCTCGTGCAGGAGGACAAAGACGAGGCGACACAAACAGAAATGCATTAAATAACAACGATCAGGTTTTTATACAATTCAGCCGATTCAATATGTCGTAAACGTTGAACACAGATCACGAAGGACTCCGAGGGAAACAGTTAGGATGAACATTCAACACGTTCCTCCGTCTCCTGCTGATTCACGGTGTTTTATCAGAGCGATGAGAAATGATTTCTGTCGTCAAAGAAGCTTCACCGTCACGTCGAGTTCATCAGACAGAATCTTTCATTGTTGAGGATCCACTTCTCTGTCGTTTAAAAGGTTTTATTCTCGTGTTCAGTCAAGATATAATATAACAAAATAATATGAATTATAACTTTAACTTGTGTTTCACACACAATACAAACGAACCCTCACGGTGCTTCACATGCAAATAAAACAATTATAACAAATATAAATCTTAATTGTTATTATATATCATACACGTTATTGTAACTCAAACTTCTCAGTGGATCATATTCTGATGTCACTTTGGGAATTTGTCATTTTTCTTCTGATATTATAAAAAGAATGAATTATTACAAAAGATAATTAGATAAATATATAAATATATAAATATATAAATATATAAATATATAAATAGATGATTAGATAAATAGATAATTAGATAATACATAATTAGATAAATAGATAATTAGATAATTAGATAAATAGATAAATATATAAATATATAAATATATAAATATATAAATAGATGATTAGATAATTAGATAAATAGATAATTAGATAATTAGATAATTAGATAAATAGATAAATAGATAATTAGATAATTAGATAAATAGATAATTAGATAAATAGATAATTAGATAAATAGATAATTAGATAATTAGATATCTCTGTGGTGGCCGAGAATGGCAACGTCACCGGTTCGAGTCCCACTGGAGACCTCTTGTTGTACATTTTTGTGGTAAATGTATTTCATCTTTTATTTCCTGCAGTTTGCTGCTCTAACAGAGTCCAGGACCTTCATGGTGTCCTGTGTGTATTGTAGTCTCTTGTATCCCTCCTATATGTACAGACAAGTGACGGAGGGAGTGTGGAAGGGCCCCGAGGACCTCCCCAGCCAATCGCAGAAGAGATCGGAGGACTCGAGTCGCGGCTCCGACCTGGACATCCTGAACAGTCCTCCGCTCAGCCTCAGCGACCTGAGCTCCGGCGCCGGCCTCGCCAACTGGATGCCCGTCACGGCCGGCGACGCCGACACCTCGGGCCCCGAGCAGGACATCCAGCCCTCCATGGCCTTCAGGAACCGGGTCCTCGACGAGCTGCCGAGTCGGCGTCCCGGCGATAAGTCGGTGTCGGCCGAAGTCAGACTGGTAATCACATCGATTATTAACAAATGTAAATATGTCCGAGTTAGCCAGCTGAACAAACGTCCATTTACATTAAAGCTCACAGCTCGTTGGTCTTTGTGTGTGCCAGGCGGCGGAGCGGGACTGGGAGGAGAAGCGGGCCAGCTTGACCCAGTTCAGCGCCCAGGACATCAACCGGCTGCTGGAGGAGACCCAGGCCGAGCTGATGAAGGCCATCCCGGACCTGGACTTCGCCGCCCGCCACATCAACAAGCCCGCGGTGCCCCCGAAGCCCCAGATCACCACCCCGATGACCTCCACCACCGCGGCGGCTTCTCCCGGCACCGCCGCCGGGACCACGGCCGGCACCGCTGCCTCCGCCGGCGTGCCCGGCGGAGACCAGCAGCCCGGCAAAGTGCAGCTGGCCGCCCAGAAGCTGAACAGCATGGAGGGGGCGGGTTCACACCGAGGGTCAGGTGGGTGGTCTCTGTTCATTTACCGCCGTCTATCTCCTTCGTGTTGGGAGTAAAAATATCTGTTTTAACTTTACGAGTGTCGTCTCGTGTTCACAGTGGATCTCAACGTGACCCGGTATCGTACGGAGAAGCCCTCCAAGTCTCCGCCTCCGCCTCCACCTCGCCGGAGCTTCCCGTCGGCACACGGCCTCACCACCAACCGCACCGGGGAGGTCATCGTCACCTCCAAGAACATGAAGGTGAGATGCTTCAGGGCTCGGCGGTGGAGGAGGAGGAGTGTGTGGAAATAAAGCCACGTCTGCTGCAGGAGTGTCAGCTGTCATTGAAACACTGACCGGGTTGTTGGAACAGCTGTTTTGCGTCTAATTGGAGTGACATCTGTCATGCGTAAACACACCTCTGTTGTGCTGCCGGTTGGAAGCTGAGAGAATCTAAATCTCCTGCAACAGCTGATCCTGAAAATATTAAAACAAGAGTCACTTTCAGTCGTTTTAAGAGATGCAGCTAAACCTGGAGATGCGGTCTCAGCGGTGCTGTCTGGAGGGATGTTGGATTGTGACCCACATATTGAGAACGCTGCTCTCGCATGTGCAACAGAGTGAGGATCCTGTCTGCAGTTTGAGGTTTTGTTTCTGAGGCGTGAACACGCTGCTGATGCTCTGAAGCCTCCCTGATCTCTGTGTGATGAGGATTCACTTCAACAAGGTGCTGAAAACCTTCCTGAATGAACGACGTCAAGTGGTTCCTTCATTGGGCTTTTCTCTGGCGGTTCATTCACACAAACAGTTCAGTTGTATTAATACGAACTACTGTCGTGCTGAAAGTGTTCTGTTAAAGATGAAGGACACTCAAAGTCAATGCAGGGTTTTTTATTTCTATTTTTGTGGTTGTTGAGCAGATCTGTGTGTCGATACCACAGACTGTAGATAACAACCCGTTGGCTTTTAGACCGATGTTATGAAGCCTCTAGTTTGGCGATTTCACTGTCGCCATGTTGTTGTTTTTTGCAACCAGTGAACAGGAAGTGACCATATTTGTAAAACGTAGGAGTGACGTAGAGACGCCGTATACGTCTCTGGTAGAGACCTGTCAATCACCGTGTAGCCCCGCCCCTAAAGCATCCCCTGCTTTATGGTCTGTTTGACTCTAAATGGACCATCATCTACTAAATGAACATCATGCTGTGTTGAAGAAGACTTGAAACTAGAGATTGAGACCATAAACTCATGTTTACAATGTTTACTGAGGTAATAAATCAAGAGAGAAGTAGAGTCATTTTCTCATAGACTTCTATACAACCAGAGGAGTCGCCCCCTGGTGGACACTAGAGAGAATGCAGCTTTCAGCACGTTTTTATTTAAAGGGATGAAGCTGTAATGAACTGAAGCTGTTATCTATGATATCTTCAAAGACACCAGACTCCATTTAGAAAAATCACAAGAGTTGCTGGTCTACTGTTGCCTCCATCGGTTAGTTAGTTTGTGTTATTGTTGAACCCAAACTAACCCTAAAAAACACCAAAGGTGAAATTAATATACCGTACGACGGCCCAACGTGACCTTTCAGCTACCAGAGTTTAACGTCTTCATCTTTCCTCTTAAGATGGAGGAAGACGGCGACATGCCTAAAACTCTGGTGAAGCTGCGGCGGACCCCCTGCGACACCCCGCGACCGGCCTCGACCCCGCCTGTGATCGCAGCGTCGGGCATTCAAGACGACGACGACGACGACGAGGAGAAGATCTTTGCCGAGCTGGAGGTACGACGCTTAAAAGATAAACCGTTCATTTAGTCACGCTGAGGTTCATTCTGCTGATTCGTGCTGCTGATCTTCGGTGTGATAACATGTCTCTGACGCACTCTTTCATACGACTGAAGATATTTCAGAGAACTCCTGTAAACGATTGTAGTAAACGGTTCAGCGCCCGACCGCAGGCCACGCCCACTCCTCCCTGCATCTTTGGGTCGCTGGGCAGAAAGGTAAAGTCAAACAAACGGCCCTCTCCGGCTGCCACGCCTGTGGACTTCTGCTCGCTGTCCCTCTGATCTTCTTTATTCTCGACTTTATAACTACTAACACGCAAAGTGTCAACTAATCAAATCGGGGCAGAAGAACAAGTGCAAATAAAGAAAACTCTTTACAAAGTGCTTCCACAGTTGGGAAACACCACCGGGCTGGTTTAAGCAAAGGAAGCACAGAGAGATGTAAAGAATCGTTGGTTGAGTGTAAAGAAAGACAAACCTCAGAAAATCATATTCAAGAAAAAACATTTAATAAACAGTAGATGGCGGTTGCCCCAAAGTCGTGCACTGTATTAATAGTGTTCATGAACAAAATGAACACTATTATATCACATGCTGTCGCTGCTGAACTTCTCTTCCTGACCTTGTTCACCGATCCTCTGCTGACTCTCTTTGTCTGAGTCTCTCCGGCTGTAAAAGCACAACCTTCTGACTGAAGCAGTCGATGTGTTTAGTTCGTGGAGCAGTGAGAGCTCCTCCTGACAGCTCTGGTGACACAAAGACGGCTTGTTTTTTGTTGAAATTATCGCACGACGGTCCCAAAGCAGGTAGCTGTCAAAATATAGGGGGGGGGGGAGGGGGGGGGGTTCAGGTTCAGAGCTGCAGACAGAAATGTTTCTCTAAAAGAATCTATTTTCTCTCATGAAGGTTTTTTAATCCACTGAAGGCAAGTGGATCTTTTATTAAAACAATATTTTACCGTCACATAGCTCTGGTAGATGCCTGTCAATCACCGTGTAGCCCCGCCCTAAAGCATCCCCTGCTTTATGGTCTGTTTGACTCTAAATGGACCATCATGTACTAAATGAACATCATGCTGTATTGAAGAAGACTTGAAACTAGAGATTGAGACCATAAACTCATGTTTACAATGTTTACTGAGGTAATAAATCAAGAGAGAAGTAGAGTCATTTTCTCATAGACTTCTATACAACCAGAGGAGTCGCCCCCTGGTGGACACTAGAGAGAATGCAGCTTTAACACATGAAGCTCTGCCGCCTGTTTTTTAGCTGCACACAGAACAGGCAGCTAGCCGATCCTCAACAGGAAACACGTTTTTAAAGTTGAGTGTTTCGCGCTGAAAGTTAAAACCTTCCTTCCTTTGTACACACATGAGTTTCCACACACATCTGTCATCGTTAGATAAGTCAAATTAAATTAACGCCTCTTTGTCGCCTCCCACAGAACAGCAGTCACTCTCCGGGGCCGATGAAGGGCCCCACCGTCGCCGCCCGGCTCAAACACCTCCAGCAAGGCAGCCTGGAGAGGCCCAAGACCCGCAAGCAGAAAGAGGATTTCCCCAAAGTCCAGGGCCAGCAGCAGGTATTCCACTTCTAAAAACAAGCTCCACCGTCTCTTCAGAGGAACATCTGGCTCCAGACAAAGAACCCAGAGAGCGGGGAACTATCTGCACAAACCTTGATTCTTTTCTTTTTACCAGTTCTTGATGTGCGTTTTTGACATTTCAGTTACTGGATCTGACCTCGCTCGCTCAGAGATCGAGTTTTTGTGGTGCGAGTACGTCGATGTTTTGATTTCCTGAAGGAAGGTCTTGGTGGTGCTTTATTATTATTATTATTATAATAGATCTACTCACACACATCCTCTTCCTCCAGCGATGCCACGGAATGATTTCATATCTCACGTCGCCTCTCACTGAATCCTCATCGTCGCTCGGCTTCACGCTCGTCCTCTCAAAGCTCACCGGTTAGAAAAGTGTTCAACAGCCAAGAGGCCAATCCGCTGAGCTCGCTCACTAAGACTCGCCTTTTTAAAAATAGCTCCGATGCTACGACTTATTATGCAAGATGACGAGAGAGAAGCACAAGGTCGCCTGAAGAGGCGTTTCTTTTTCACTTTAACGTGTGCAATAAGATATTTAGGAAAGACAAAAAATGTATGTTTGTCCACTAATTCTGACAGATAACAAAATAAAAGTCTCCATTATTCAATAGAGAGTTGAACAATTTCAATTGTTTCAGGTTTAAAAAAATTCAAGTTGGTTAAACTACAAATGATCCGTCCGTCCAATCAGGTTACGTTCTAAATATAAATATATATAAATATATATAAATACCCTCTGTGTGTAAAGGTCTGAACATGAAGTATTCAGTAGCGGTTACGTTTCACAATTAGGTGTTTTAGTTTCTTATAAAATATGATTTATAATAAGAACTCAACTCAACTCGTGTGAAAGTATTTAAACTAAACGGCTTCTCCAGTCGATTTCACTGGAATGAGCTCAAAAATAAAAACACATCGCTCAGGAAGAGACAAACCGGAGAAATAAACCGGCCAATCAGAGCGGAGTGTGTGTAACGTTACCGGCTCAGTGCCACAGTGTGTGTGTGTGTGTGTGTGTGTGTGTGAACAGGAGGTTAAACTCAGTACTCTGCCTTTTAGACGTGAAGCTCCACCCGTCTTATCTGCCCCTGCAGACGCTCCAAGCCCCCCCCCCCCCCCCCCCGACCTGCAGAGTGGAGCAGCCTTGACCTCGTCCTTCACGGCCTCCTTTAAACAAGAACTCTAGAAAGACGAGCTTTCACTAAATACTCCAGCCGGTCAGTCCCAGCCGGGGATCTCCGCTTCACACCGATCCACCGTCGTCTCAGCATGTGGGTCAGTTCAAAGGAATCTGATTCATTCATGAATTCACCACATTAAACATGCAGCAACTCATTCGGTTTGTTTAGCGTTTCCAGACGTTTCTTCATGTCTCCAGGTTCTTCTCAGAGAGGAGCTCCCGTTAGCGCTCAGCTGACCTCCAGCATCAGTATTCAGCGCCGCTCTCTCTCTCTCACGCTCTGTTGCGCCTCATGTCCCTTATTGCGTTTTAAACACGTATCACCCGGAGAGAGCCCGGAAGGAGAAAAGTCAAATTAAATGTGATGTTTCTTGCATTAAGTCCACATCGACTTCAGGAGTGAGATCATCTCTTTAAACACGATATTAATATTCAACAGAAACAAATATCCTCATTATCACTTTATAATAACATCAGTAATAATGATTATTACCAATTACTAGTTAAGCTCTCATTGATGAATGATATCATAACCATAAAGCATCTATCTAAGTCATGTTAATAGATGCTTTACAACGTATTTATTAACAAAGTGTTACAATCATCAGTTGCAACTGATAACAAGCCATCAAAGAAATATGTTTACTGACGTATTACCAACAATAATTAACCATTAACAAAGTGTTAGAAACATGTATTTATGTAATGATTATAGACGTTTAACAAACCAATTATTAACCGTTTACAAAGTATTATGCATCTTAATGTTTATAGATGTTTTACAAATGATTTCTGAAAGATTAACAAGCAACAAATACTTAAATATTAAAAGGAACAATAAACTGATACAATAACATGAATTATTGCATAACTAATAATTAGTAAACATTATTAATAACCTTCTCATTGTTTGTGGAATGACTGAGGTTCACTATCTCTCATGTATTAATGGTTATTATAAAGTGATGGTAGATTATTAATCCCTCTAAACTCACAGTGTTAAGTGAAGTCTCGTGTATTTAGTAAATGTTTCACCACAAAATGACTCATTTTCTTCCATGTCGGTCGCTTTTAAGTCACTTTATTTCCTTTAATCTCTTTTCTGTTGTGGGTGAACGACGTGTGCCGTCGCCTCGAGCCGATCGGTGCGTCAGTGCTGAGAAATGTTCGTTAACCGTTAATTAAGACTTCAGCATCCGTCTACGAAACAACGCGACCGAATGCTTCGTCTCCTGCTGATCTGTGTGGGTTCTAATGTGACACAGACGCACACTTCACGTGCTGCTGCCGTGCTGCAGCAACAAGAGGGCGTTTCACTTAACAATCCCTGTTTGAGGCTGGGTGGTGGTGCTCCTGGGTGGTGTTGGTGCTCCTGGGTGGAGCACCTGTCCGCCGGTCCCTTTGTTCCTGGGAGCGCTGGGAGCGTCGGTACTGAGCGGCACCTTGTCACCACCTGCTGCTTCCTGTCATTGTTGAGCTTAAGCCGTCGTCGAGCTCGGACTCCTCCCTCTCGTACGCGACGTTTGAACACAGTTACAGACGATATGAGCTTTCAGACGACGTGAAAGGCTTTTTAAAGATCTTCATCCAAAGGTCGGGCACCTCTGGTCCCTCTCACAGAGCTACACTTTAAAGGATAATCCAGTTTAACTTGGGGTCTGAGTTCTGTAGTCTTGGCTTCACTTCTGTGAGTAACGACGTTATTGCGTTTCACCAAACGAGTTACTGAGAAGCCAGACGGGTCACGAAGCACGCGGCCAAACAATCAGACACTTTGTGAAGTTACTTAGAAATGAAAAAGAAGATGTACGATAAGATAATGAACTGTCCGCTGTGAACATGAACTACGGTTCACAGAGCAGCGTTACGAGCTGTGCGTTGCATTATTACTGACATTTGAAGTGTGCACACGTTGGGTTTACCTCCAAGCACATTCTCCTGAATCTGGATCCCTCCGAGGTCCTTAGAAACAAAATTTCAAAATTTGTAAGCAGCTAATGTTAGAAAATAGCAAGAAATTCACGAGCACCTTCAGTATGAAACACAATCCGTAGCAGCGAATCAAATGACGTCATAACTGACGAGCAAAGCTACAAGAACCGGACTCAAGCTACTCTGGAGGGTTTCTACGGTTCTCTCAATGTCAAGAGTCCTTTCTTGGTCGGACGGTTTCCTTCCAAGTTGCATATTGGAACAGAAGAAACATGTTTTATTTTTATTTTAGAATAATTCAGTGTATTACAATTTCTAGCAGGAACATTGGTTTTGCATTCCTCCGTTGATTTTGGGGAGTGTTGAGGTGAAATAACTGAATGTTTACGAGCGTACGTTCCCCCGTTTTTACACTCCGGGGGAGCGACCATGCATCGTTTGCCAAGGATTATGGGTAATTTAGGAGCTCTGAGGATACACACACGCATGCATCCTCCAAAATCGTTGGAGGTTTGAAGGATGCCGGATGTTGGACCGGTCCTCTTTCGTCAGGATTCGATGACGTAGCGTCCTTGGCGTTCTGCCTTTGAAGGATGCTTCCTTGACATTGAGAAGCGTCCTCTGTCTCTACCTCTTAAGGACACTAAAGATTCGATCCATCATGTGCAAAGCGACCTGGACGTAAACGTGTTTGTCTTGTTTTGCCTCGCTGAACAGGACGATGTCGGTTTGTTTATTCGGCTCCTAAAGGAGCCTCTGAGACTCCGAGGTGTTTAAGGAAGGATAGAAGGAAAGATAGAAGGAGAGATAGAAGGACCCAGGAGGCTCGGCTCACAAAAGAGATTATCTCTTCTTCTTCCTCTCCTCATTTACTCCTCCTGTGTCCTTGTGTCCTCTTGTGGTTTCCTTCACTTTTTTGCTCACCTCTATTTGTTTCCTCTCCTCTGCTCATCTCTCACTCCTCTCCTTGTTCCCTTGTTTCGCTCGTCTCTTCTTTCCTCCTGTCTCCTATTCCTATTTTATCTTCTTGTTCTCTCTCCTCGTTTCCTCTCCCCTTCACTCCTCACTTCCTAATCTCATCTCCCCTTGTTTCTTCTCCACGTCTAATCTCCTTTCCCCACCTCTCCTTTCCTTGTCTCCTCTACTTCTTTCCTCTCATCATCTGTGCTTGTTGTTTCCTCCCCTGTCCTCATCTCCTTTCCTCTCCTTGTTTCCTCTCCTCATCTCTTTGCCTCTGATTACCTTTTCCTTTCTTTCTATCTTGTTGTATCCTCTCCTCTCCTCTTCGTTTCCTCTCTTTCCTTGTTTCCTCTCCTCTCATCCTCCCTCATTCTGTGCATTAAGATGATCCCTCCTCTTCTGTATTAATATTCATCATCCGTCCTCTCCTCTCTGTCCACCCCGTCCCTCCTCCCTGCGCCACACACAGAAGAAGAGGAGGAGGAGGAGGAGGAGGAGGAGGAGGAGGAGGAGGAGGAGCGGAGGACATGTTTTCTGACAGCAGACTGTGATCACAGCTTCATTTCTGGCTGTTTTTGCAGCTCAGCGACAGTCTCTCGTCTCCTCAGGAGCACGAGGACGGTCACGCCGATGCACCAAATCCCGCCGGCCAATCAGGAGACTGAAGCGTAGAGTAGTGCGAGTGGATGGAGGGAGAGAGGGAGGGAGGAGGGAGGGAGGAGGGAGGGAGGGGAGGGCGTCACATAGAAAACCTCGTCTTGTGACATTTAACAAAAACTTGAAATACATTTGTCTGTTTGTAAATTTAGATTTTTGTCTTTCTTTCTTTCCCCCTCACTGCTTCTTGTTTCCATTCAAATTCGTCCTCGTCTTGTTTTTGACCTTTTTCTGTTTCTGCTCTTTAAATCTTCCCTCTCTGCTTACCTTTTGTTGTTTTTTGGGGGGGGGGGGGGCAGTGCTGAGATTTGTTTTGTGCTCCAGCAGTAAACGCTGCTCATGCTTTCTGGCCAATCACCATCAGTTCCTCTGATGTTTCCCTCCGCTGCTTCTTCTCCGTGAGCAAATCTCTCTCTTTGCTTTCTTTCATCCTCTGTCTGCTTCTCAGGTCTCAGCCGGACCAATAACGTGAGGATCAGTCTCCGATCAGTCTGCTTTTTGGACTCGTACTCTAGTTCAGGCCTTGAACGTGTGAGAGTTTTGTCATTTGAATACATTTATCCGACTTGATGAGCTCAGAGGGAGACGGAGAGGATAACACGTTCATAATTAGCTGAAATGATCACATCTCTCGCTCACCGTTCTGCATTAGACGCGTCAGATAAAGATTTAGACATTTGGAGGTAATTGCATCGGCTCTAAACCTGCAGTCTGAATCCAGCGAGGGGAACAATCTCAACACAATATCTGTGTCCCAATTACTCACTACACACCGAGCGGAGTGTGTGTCCACAACACTCGAGGAAGCCTCCAAAATAGTCTCCAAAATAGTTTGGCAACAGTCGGTCCGGACAAATGTTCAGTACTGCACTTCCATAACGTTTGGGGACAGATTGAAGAAGAATTTGGTCAAAATTCAAGCAACAAATGCAGAAAAATACCCCAAAATCATAGTCGCTAATGTTGGTCAAACTCCAAACCTGGATCCTACATTTCCCATAATGCACCTTGATAGCATGTTACAATCAAGCGACCAGTATGTTTCTTCAGAACTGCTTGTTCTCCTCATTCCTCCGTCGGATTAAAGGATTAAATAGATTTAAACTTCTCTTCATGTGAACAAACACTATGAATGTCTTCCAGGAGAAAACGTCTGAAAATGTGCACCGTTATATCTGATTTTTCAACGATTTCACACCTCCTCGCACTCTGTAACGGCTTTTCACTCGTTCGGATCAGGTGTAAACACGTTTAATACCCGACGTCGTACAAAAACCAACAAATAAAATCCAGGAAGTCCAGTTTGAGTAACGGATCCATGAGTGTGAAGGTTTATCAGTCGCTAAAACACAAAACTCTGTCGCTGTGGTGACTTTTCATCGATGCCGTTCTGACTATGAGGTAATCTACCTGGATGTTTGTGATTGGCTTGTTGACGGATGACGTTGTGATAAAAGTTGAGGCAGGTTTGACTTTCTTGATTCGACAAGTAGACTGATATTCATGTGCAGATGTGTCGGAGTTTCCCTTTAAAGGGCCAGTGTGCAGCATTTAGGTGGCTCTATTAGCAAAAACATATTATTAAGTATGTTTTCAGTCGTGTTTAATCACCTGAAACTAAGAATCAATGTATTTTCGTGACATTAGAATGAGTCGTTTATATCCTCTTCACAGAGTCCGTCATGTTGCTACGGTGGCCCAGAGCGGACAAACCAAACATTGGCCCTTGATAGGGACATTTATGTTTCTCTTTTTCAGATTGACACACTGGAAAAGTTTCAGTTGGTTGCAATCTGCAATCTCGCCACTAGATGGCGCCATAATCCGGCACACTGGCCCTTTAAAACTAAATGTGGATGTTTGGAGAGAAAAGCTCAGGAAGTTCGCAGTTTGATTGACGTGTATGAGAAAAGTACATCAGAAAAAAAACCATACTATGAATATTAGTATATAATACAAAGTATTTAGTATGAGGTGGGAAATTGGGACACAGCCAGTATTTTACTGTCACTTCTCCTGTTTTGTGAGATTTCTTTGTTCTTTGTTAGCGTGACGGATATTTGAACTAAAACAACGAGACGAAGACAGACTTTGTTCTGTTCGACATTTAGCTGGAGGAAAATATTAACGTCTCACTGTGAGTGTGTATTTATACCACAGGCAGATGTTTCACCATGTAGTAAATACATTTATGGAATGTATTAGTAGACAGTTAAGGTATAACCGGAACCACTTCACAGATATATTGTATGTATATTATAAAACCATCTTTCTTTTGAAGAAATCGCTTTATTAACATGTAAAAAAGAAAAAGCATCATCTATGTTTTATATAATCAAGGTTTTTTTGTATTTTTATACTTGAAGAAGAGGATTCATAAGCATGTAACACATTTATTCTGTAAATTATTATTTTTCTGATTTATTTTTTTTATTTTTCCTGCTAAACCATTGAAACCATGATCACACGTTGTGGACGACCAGTACAGCAGTGGGAGGTTCTCCAGAAGAATATAAAAGTACCACCACATTTATAAAAAAGCACATATTCCCTCTATTATAACCAATAGTCTCTACGTACACTGCACAGTTTAAACTCTATTGATGGTTTATGATGAATGTGTGATTGTTCAAACCATTTGTGGATGTTCAAAAATGTATATAAACCCAAATGATATATTACAAAAGTTTTATGTGGACATTTTTTTAGACGGGGGGAAAGAAAAAATAAATCTAATCTAAAATGGCATGCATACTGTAAACATTCCTGGAAATCTGCACGCGGCGTCAACACAGGTCAAATCTTCTCGTCAATAATTCTGTGTATACTTGTGAGTGTATGATAGAGTAAACAACAAGTGTACAGTAACATAGATTTTTGTATTATGTTCAAAAATGGGTCAGCAAAGCCCCTTTTACTGTCAGAATAAATACAAAAAGATTATTATTATTATTATTATTATACGTATTGAGAAAGATATCAGGACGATATTGTATATCAACTGTTCCTCCAGTCTGAGTGATGCTTGCTGTGTGCGGTAAGTGTTGTTTGTGAATTGTGAAGAAGAATGATAATCTACTACCAAGTCAGTATAACTTACTAAAGACCAACTAAACGGAGCAACACGCCGAGCGCAACTTTGTGTGTGGGAAGTAAAAGTTGCTGCTTCGTGTGAGAAAAAAAATCAACCAATCAAAAAAAAAAAAAGAAAACTGAACAAAGGTTTGCTGCTTTTGTAAGTTCCTGTTGTGTTTTTGTGACAATAAAGGTGACCCTCTTATACATGATGGCTGTGAGACTATTTGTTTTATTCATTCATTGTTTGGTCCATATATATACAATATCAAATACCTTGTTTTGACTCTTTAAGACCAAGAAAATGAGACATTTTAATCCTTGAACCATAGCAGCTGTTTAAACATACAGAAAGCAGCATTTAGGGGGATCTGTTGGCAGAAATAATATAATACATTTCATATTATTATACTTAATATTATTAGGTATGTTTCTTTAGTGCATAATCACCTGGAAATAAGAATTGTCGTTGTGTTTTCGTTACCTTCTCATCAGGTTCCTCTTTAGAGTCGGCTGCCACGTTGCTACGGAGGCCCAGAAAGGACAAACCGTCGACATTCACAGGAGAAGTTCCAGTTCGTTGCAATCTGCATCCTCACCACTAGATGTCGCCACATCTGTCTAAATGATCTAAACGAACGTGTCGTTGTGTATCGATCTGCTCACACCAGCTTTTACAAAGTGACACATTGCTGCTAAAACAAACAAACGAGAGACAGGAAACGGAGAGACAGAAAGTCCAAAATGCAGGAAGCTACGTAGCTTATTAGCTCATCAACTTTTATTCGTCAAGAATCTGGTTTATTCAAAAGTAGGTTTTTGTACAAGGAATTTGCTTTGGTAACATAAACATAGAGGAAGTTAAATTAGAGATAAAAGTCAGAAAATTACAACAACAGTTCTGCAAAATTGTATAACGAATGTGCAACGGTTCACAGTATGAAGTGTAAAAATATTATTTTAGTTCCAAAGATGTCTGTCAGTTATGAGACCGAAGTCATTGATACAACTTTTAAATGAACAGAATTTATTGTCGAGTTGAAGAACTTCTTCACTGACAGTTAGCGCAGAGAAAGTAGGACCTTTCATGCACTTCAGTTACATAATTAAACTCATTCACTCAGATTTGAGATTATAACTCACTTTAAGTAGTTTTTCCGCCTGTGGAGAAAATTGCTGAACTCAACAAGTTAAAACTCTGAAACCACTTAAGAGCAAATGTGTTGATACGAGTGCTTCTGAAATGAGTTTTTATCTAAATCGTTATGAGGTTGAAGTCAGTTGAAATGAGAATGCAGCTTTGTAACCGTCCTAAATAAATTATGAATCATTTAATATCCCCCCCGTCACAGATTAGTTTAAACCCAGCAACGCCTCAAACTAACCGAATATGTTCAATTAGCTTCAGCTGCGGTGTGATGAGGTCGGCCGGCCTTCATTATGATTAGATGGAAGTTTAATGATTCCTCAGGAGGAGCTCAGCGTTGGAGAGATAATGATGAAGTGATTAGAAATAAGTGAACAATTTAAAAACGTCTCTTCTGTAAATCAGCTCTAACTGTTCGCGAGAGTGCAGTTTAAACTCTGTTTAAAGGAATAGTTTGACATTTTTAGAAATTTTCTTTCTCTCACAGTGTTTGATGAGAAGATTGATACCACTGAGCGTTAGCTTAGCTTAGCATACATACTGGAAACGGAGGGAAACAGCTAGCTGTCTGATCAAAGGTAAAGAATAAACTTCAACAAATAACCCGTCGTTTGTTTCCTCGCTCACGGAATGATAAACGAGGAGTTGTAGTTGAACTTGTTTGTTGACACAAGATACAACTTGTTGATGTAAGAAATAAATAAATATATATATATATATAAATATTAAATCTGAAGTACAGGTTAGTGTTCATGGTTCATTTGTTCAGGATTGTGTCTAAACTATGTTTGTAAGTAAAGAGTTTTATAACTCGATGAAAGTTTGTGAAATGTGATTAGTGACATTCTTAAAGTAACAGCCCCGCCCTCCTGCTCTGGCTCCTCCCCTTCCTGCTCGGGCTCCTCCTCTTCCGGCTTCCATTTCCCCAGATGTGACTCTACTCTGGTGAACGTTGGACGAAGACTGTAAGTACAAATGAAACTGATCTGATGAATCTGTTGTAACAAGTTAGGACTCCAGGTTTACTCACTGAGATCATGTTTGATTCTTAATTTTAACTTTAAGTTTAAATGTCTCGCCTTTTGTCTTCTGTGTTATTTTCCACATCAGGAACGAATCGTAGCAGCTTCTTGTTGAGTTGAGCTGCAGTCGTTCAGGTGATCTTTCCAGTTTGGGAGGTTTGTGAACTCAACATTAGAGATAACACACATTGCTGAACTCATAACAAGTCTGACATCTTTCTTACGCGTCTACAGTCAACGTAGAGATCGTCTTCGGAGAGCTTCAGAGAGCTTCACCCTGACGGCTGCTTCACTACAAGACGCGCAAGACGACCATTCTGAGAGAGCGAAGATCTCAAGTTTGCTCTCTGTGGTCGGAGGATTTGGCGGCGCGGCTTGTGGTGGTTTGACCGGTGGTGTGGGGGGGATATTGGTGCTGCAACTTACATAGATACTAACGCAGTGGGTGCAATCGTTACTCCACTTGTCCCTTAGAGCCTAAAAAGGGGGAAACGTATCATCTGCATTAAATACAAGGAAGTTATTTTAGGGAAAGCACCTGAAGTCAAGTTCACGTTGTTTGTGTTCATCTTAAAACACTCACGTACTTTTTGGTATTTTATATAGAATAACAGTTGAAACAAATGTATTGAAAAGTAAAGTAATTTTATGAATAAAAAGAAATAAGAAAAGAAAAAAGAAAGTAATAAAAAAGTCAGTCATGCCAGACAATATGTAATTAAAAGGTTATAGTGTAGCATTTTCTAACTGATCAGAGACTTTTATGACCAAACCTCCGCCAGACAAACAGACACTGAATCAATAACGGTATAAAATGCTTTATTTGTTGAAAATGCAGAAGCCAAGTTACTCATTCTTACACTTCAGTATTAAAATAATTTAATTATATTACAAATCTTCAGCCTAAATCTTTGAGGAAGAGGGACAGCAGTAATTAAGATGTTCTATTTAAAATAAAACCAATTAAAGAAATCACGTCTCGAGCATTTCTTTAAGAAAACTATCAAAATGATTTATGAGCCGTCTGTCGGTCGAACTTTGTTTTTAACGCGTTCTGAAGATGCACTTGAAGCATTAATGAAGCCCTCTTTGTTACAGATCAGCCGTAATTGTCTTAAAAGCTTCGTTAGCATCGAGTAGCGCTAATAATCGCCCTCGTTGATCGTTCTAATCACACGACGTTTTCTACAATCATCCAAAGTTTTTACTGTATTCAGAGGGACGCCTCGCTGTAACGCATGCATTTACAAGCATGCAGGAGACAAACACCTGATCGTGTGGAGCTTTAATAGCCGAAGCCTTCGCTGTGGTCCGCGGCGGGTTTTCAGAGCGAGATGTCCGAGGACACGTGGAGCTGTTGTCCTGGTTTCCACTTGGCGCTGCGTCTGCCGGCGTCCGTCCGTCTGTACGGCTGATTCCTTAAATCTGAGGACGAAGAACAGAACACACTGAGCGAAAAACTCTTTATATATTTATATAATATATTTATGTGGTAATATTCAGGTCCTTCACGAATAGTCAGAGACAATTAACTCAAGTGAAAGTATGTAATTAGCCAAACATACTTAAATTAGATGAAGTAAAAGTATTGATATCTTCTCTAACGTACGAATCATCAAAGGAGATTCAGGGCTGAGGATTTTAAGAATGAAGTTGTAACATGATAAGAAAACAAGTCACAAGATAAAGTTGTGATTTTGTGAGGAAAAACTGACTGATGCATATATATTTCAGATTAATGCCACTTTTTTACAACATTTAGGGAATATTAAGGGCAGAAACTCTGATATTCTGAGAATAAAGTTGTAATATGTTGAGAAAAACAAACATAAAGATGTGAATTTAAAAAGAGTTTAAAGGTGCAGTGAGAGAGAAATGGCTGCTCATTCAGTGGAGTGGAAGAGAGAAGAAGAAGAAGAAGAAGAAGAAGACGTCACCTCGTCGCTGAAGACGGAGTCGCAGAAGAGACGAGAGGAGCGTTTGGCAGAGCGAGCCGTGAAGGGCACGGACTTAAGAGCTGGAGACACCAGAGAAACAACAGGGAGAGAGGAGGGACAAACAAGACCGAGAGAGAGAACGGCAAGGACAAACAAAAGAGAGGTTAGCCTTAAAAGAAAGAAAAGAGTGAAGATGTGACTTTCCTGGAAGAGTAAACAGGAGATGTTTAGTAATGTAGAGGGTTCATTTTACTTATGGTTTGATTTAAAGGAGTCATTCTGTGTTTTCTTTCTGAAAAGATCGATACCATGTCTGTCCTTTTCATACACAGCTGGGAGTCAGGATGTGGTTAGCCTAGCTTAGCATAAACACTGGAAGTACAGGGAAACAGTTTGGCCCCGATCACAGTGAGATGAGTCACTACATTCGAACGGGGGGGGGGGGACCAGTTGGAAGTGTGTTAAAGCTGCATTCTCTCTAATGTCCACCAGGGGGCGACTCCTCTGATTGTATAGAAGTCTATGAGAAAATGACTCTACTTCTCTCTTGATTTATTACCTCAGTAAACATTGTAAACATGAGTTTATGGTCTCAATCTCTAGTTTCAAGTCTTCTTCAACACAGCATGATGTTCATGTAGTAACTGATGGTCCATTTAGAGTCAATGGACCATAAAGCAGGTGTACCTGTGATGATGTCCTCGATGGCTCCGTCCTTCCCCTCCCTCACCAGAGGAGACACCTGCCTCCTCTTCAGCTCTGCTATCAGATCCATCTGTGGCAGTTTGGACGTCACACAGACCTGAAACAATCAAATGTGTCTGAATGTGACTTTTCCTCTTTGAGCTGATGTCAGCTCCTTCTAGAGGATAACTCTTTCTTAACGCGCGGACCTCATTTTGGTAGTTTTGGCTGTGTAGCTTATTCATACGTCCCGAAATTGCTAAACAAAAATGTACCTCAAAGTGGGTCATAATAACATTGCAGAGGGCAGGAAATAAAAGCAGTGAACTAAGCAGTTAAAGTCACACATTTCCATTTTGTGTTGATTCTGGCGCCCCCTGTGGACTAACACGGTAGTGTCCCTGAGCACCAGACTTGGGGGCCAGATTTAGTCTTGTTGTTGGTCACATTGTTTTTATTTTAAACCGGTAAACTTATACAACTCAGTCAGCTGAGGTGTATTTTCTGTTTTTCTTTGTTTTAGTAAAAACAAATTGGATTTGTAGATTTTTTTTGTAGAATTGGATTCAGAACAACCTGACAATAAATAACAGCATCTCTGATTTAACCTGGTTTGATTTGCTTTCCCTCAGAGACCTGAGTAGTAACCTGTGGTTGTAAAATGATCATCCAAACTGTTTATTGTAAACTTTCTGTTTTTATCTTTAAGATTATAAATGTTTGTTTTCAGCCTGTTTGATCGTCTCTCTGCTCTTCTTGTTCCCACATCTCAACAAGTAACTTGGTGAGTAAAATATATTCATATTTGTGGACAAAACTATCAAAATAAGACGCAGGTTGCAATGAATTATCCTTAAATATACCGTAGCTGGTATCAGTAGAAGCTGGGTTCGGGTCATCGTAGGTTAGAAAAATAAAATAATAATAATTACAGAGCCGAGGTAGAAGAATACATTCTGAGAAAAAGAATTCTGATATTCTGAGATTATAAAGTCATAAATTTGCGTGACAAAAAAAAAAGTACAAGAAATAACGATAACTATATTTATATTATGTTAATAAAGAAAGACAAAGAACACGTGTTTACCAGCTGTTTGCACATTTTAGAAACGTTACCTTTTTCCCCGTGACCTCATGTTTAGGTGGCGTTGACGGAGCGTCACAGTTCAGGACTTGTTGTCTCGTCCTCTCGTTCTCCTGCTCGGCTTGCTGTCGTAGAAAAAGTCTTTTAACAAACGCATCTGAAGGTCTGATGCTAAGCGGCACATTAGCGCACTGATTGGGCAGTAAGTAGCTGGTTTCTTTCCATTAGCAGCAGCTTCATTCATGCCGGGGATCAATAAACGGAGCGTCGTCTCACCTTGTATGCTTTGATGAACCTCACGAACATCGGGAAGAAGACGGAGGGCGGCGTGGTTTTAGAGTTCTCTCCAAAGTACTCCACGGCAGAGTCATAAACATCCTGGAAAACACGGACTTCAGTAAAACACATATACATAATACAGTCACATGTGGTTGATGAGTACTTTGGTGGTGGTTAAAGCTGACCTGGGCGGTTTTCCCATCGGCTATAAGCGAGCGGAGCAGCTCGGTGTTGCTGCTGAGGAACGTCTGCAGCACAGGATTGTCTTTCTCCACAGAGAACTCCCTCCTGGTGACCTCCATGCCTCTCTCCAGAGCTCGCACGTCCTGCAGGATGCTGTCGAGAGAAACTACGAGAGACGAGAGAGAGAGAGCGAGAGAGGGAGGGAGGTTCAGCTCATCCTTTATCAGCGCTCAATGGTACGGGGATTAGATTGTTTGGTGTATAAATGCTGATGTAGAGGTCGCACTGAGAGACAATCTGCACAAAGGAAGAAATGTGAATAAAGTGATCGATGCTGGCAGAGCCTCAGTGGATAGATGAGTAAACATGGAACTCTGTATGTGTACATGTGGACATATATATGTGTGTGTATGTGTATAAACTGTATGTATATGTTTGTGTGTGCGTGTGTGTGTGTATTCATTGTAACTTTTTGATTTAAAAAATCTAAATGAAAGTGATCTTTCTACTTTCATAACTCCTCATTAAACACATATCTGCACACGTGGGATTTCTGTGGGATTTCTGTGGGATTTAATTTTCAACCGTAGATCCGTTCAATCTAAACTAAAATAATTAATATTAAAGGTTTTTACTGAACGCCTCCGTTCACGTGCTCACCCAGCGCCGCCTTGTCCAGGAAGTGCAGCTCAGTGGAGAAGGACCGGACGTCGGGGTATTTCTCCTGGATGATGCTGACGATGAAGTGCAGCAACGTCTGCTTTCGGTCTGTAGATTTGGTGTCTAACAGCTTGAGGTAGTGAGAAATAAAAATAAAAAACACAACAGTCAAGATTGTATGGAAGCCCATTCTCGCAGCAAAAAAAAATAAAAAATCCACCCAAAAAAGAAATAATATATATATCCACCCAGAAAAAGAAAAAAAATATTTTTTTTTTTGTAGCCGGAAAAAAGTAAAAAAAAAAAAAAAAAAAAAGATGATGTTTTTTTTTTTTTTGCTAGCAAAAGAGATTAGAAGTGCGCATGCGCTTCAGTGACGATCTCCTCACAGGTCCCTTCATCCCCTCGCCAGTCTTTCCATGAAAACGACATGCAATTCTACATACTTATAATGATATATAACATCTAACATTTACAAAAGTCACCAGTAATAGTTACCTTGTGTAGAATTGCATGTCGTATTTTTTCAGACAAAATAAAAACATCATAATCTTTTTTTTTTATTTTTTTTTTATTTTTTCCGGAACAAATACAACATGCAAAAAAAACAAAAACAATATGGAAGCCCATTCCTGCCAGCATAAAAAAAAAAAGAAATCCACCCAAAAAAAAAAAAAAGATTATGACGTTTTTTATTTTTGTTAATTTTATTTAACCGGGAAAAAATAAAAATAAAAGATTATGAGGTTTTTTTTTTTATTATTATTTTATTTAACCGGGAACAAGTAAAAAAAAAAAAAAAAAAGATCATGATGTTTTTTTTTTTTTTTTCTTTTTTAAATAGAGATTACAAGTGCGCATGCGCTTCAGTGACGATCTCCTCGCCAGTCTTTCCATGCAATTCTACACAAGGTAACTATTACTGGTGACTAATTAGTACAGTATAACACTAATAGTAACACTAATTACAGTATATTTGCAAACTCATTCGTATTATTATTAGTGCTGGGCAAGTTAACACGTTATTATCGCGTTAATGCATTAATAAACTAACGCCAACAATTATTTTATAGCGCGTTTTTTTTTTGAAAGTCCGTTGCTCACTGACAGCAGTGGAGGAATGGAGACTACTGGACATCGCTGCGGTAAAGTCAGCAGACACTCAGATCTCCGTGGTCAACTCAGCAGACACTTACATTTTAGTGTTTACATCTACATCATTTACATCTTATTCTTTTAGTTTCAGAATAAGATGAAAAGTATGAATTATACGTAAGTTCTAAGTATAAAACATGTTTGTTTTTTTTGTTTGTTTTCGGTTAAATAAAAAAATAAATAAAAAAAAAACATCATGGTCTTTTTTTTAACTTTTTTAACGATTAAATAAAATAAAATAAAAATAAAACATCATAATCTTTTTTCTTTTTTTTGGGTGGATTTCTTTTTTTTTTTATGCTGACGGGAATGGGCTTCCATACTACAAAGAGAGAAAAAAAGAAAAAAAAACATAATCTTCTTTTTTTTTTCTGGGTGGATATATATATAAGTTTTTTTGGGTGGATTTTTTATTTTATTTTGCTGGCGGAAATGGGCTTCCATAAGATTGAGTTGTGTTCAAAGGAAGTGATGAAACGTCGCAGAGCTTTAGGACTTTTCTTTACTCACCAGATCTAAACTCTGCAGGCGGAAGCCGTACGCCGCCCCGCGCTTGCTGCTGTTCATGTAGTTTCCAAATGCTAAGATGATCTTTACGTCAGAAACAGAGACAGAAACTGTGATGTCAGAAAAATGACAAGTAACAACAAGTAGAATCGTCTGCATCATTCACATAGAAGAGCGCAGCCGACATTGCCTGTGTCTCCTTCTCCCAAACTACAAACAAAAGGTTCTGTCCTAAAAACAAATACTAAATACAAATACTTTCTAACTGCTCAACCAGAACACAAAACGAAGAGTCACAGTCAGAAAAGTAAAAACACAATAAAAACAATAAACTCTTCTGTTCTCACCTCCAGGATTTTCTTCAGCTTGCTGGAGGATTTGATCGACATCGAGGCGGCGATGATGGCGTTCAGTTGCTGCCAGAAAGAGATCAAAACTGTTGAGATACATTTAAACACAGATCCAAGATGTCTGACATCAGCAGATTAAAGTGTTTGATTTACATTGAGCCTCGTCTGTGTCAACGTACGGAGCGTGAAACCACATCAGAGACACATCGCTCCACATTTGAGCTTTTGCAGTATGTTGGAGTGTTCAGTTCTTCAAAATGAAATGTTGAAGTGTTTTTTTTCATTGTTTTAAATTTATTTTTCTTGCTGTGTATTTATGTAAATTAGTTTTTGTTCATATGTAGAGTCTTTTAACTTATTTACTGATTTTTATATTTGTCTAGTTTTGACTTTTCTTGTGTTATTGATACTGTAAATTGCTGGGATGAAGAATATCGATCACTTTGTGGAAGCTAATGAGGATCCAAATAAAGGATAAATATTCTGTTCTCAATAATAAGTAATGGGAGTTATAGAAAAACGACCTTTTCTTGCGGGACTATTTCCTGGCGGAGGGATACATGTGTAATGGGCTGACTCGTGAACCCACCGGCTGTATGAGCTGGACGCTCTCGCTGAAGTTGCCCATGAAGGTGAGCGTGCTGATGCGCTGCGAGAGCCGCGGGATCTTGCTGAAGCGCACCATGAAGCGGTCCTCCTCGCTGAGCTCGTCCAGGGGCCTCCCGTCGCACTCGTAGCCGTGGATGAGCTTCGTCTCGTACTCCGTGGGGATGAAGCGCTCCAGCAGCTCCAGGAAGTCCAGACTCAGAGCCCTCTGGTTGTACCTGTGGGGGGGGCGGAGGGTGGTCACTCACTGGTGTGGGGTAATAGAACCAGTGCCAATGCCGGTTACGTGATTCGGGTACGTACGTCTCGATGGCACAGCAGATATCGGATGCAGCCACTCCTTCCTTGCGCAGAGTGATGGCCAGGTTCTTGGCCCTGTTGGGCTCCATCAGAGACACTTTGCTGGGGGTCTTGTGGGCCAGTTTCATCTTGAGGGTCCCCAGTTCTACAGGGGCCGACTGAGCCTTGGTCTTGAACTGCTCCTCAAAAGTCTCCATGTTGAGCTCCTGAGAAGGAGGAAGGCGAGCAAAGAGAGAGAGAAGAGTGAAGGATGCAGTTGATTCTGTTGAGTGTGAACAGCTCGTGAAACCAGGAGGAGCTCAAACCTCTAAGACGTTCTGGTCGTCCAGCTCGTTGAAGACGGTTCCGGCCACCTGGCTGGATTTGAGGGCCTGCCAGTTCAACAGCGGCATGCGGTGTTTGGTTAGAATCGGCTTCTTCTGTTTACAGCCTGCAGAGAAAGAAGAAAGAGTTTCAACACATTCAATACAAAGAAACAGGTTCACTTTCCTGACTCTTCTCTGATCGCTGCTTCTATTTTTCACGGTGTCACGTTATCATTATGAGGTTTTATCGTCTTTGCTATATTTGGTTGAACAGCACTTTAACTGGTTTTAGGTGCTCTATAAATACATTTGGATCTTTTGCTTTGTTTCCTGTAATATAAACAGTTTTAACACTTCAGGCGTCTAAACACAATGTGAGTAAAATACCGTATTAAACTCCTCTGATTGTGGACTCACCTGAGCTGCCGTCAGTCAGATCTCCTGATAGATGGGTCGTACCACCTCCTGGAGGAAGAAGGGGGGGTGGAGCCGCTGGTGGTGGAGGAGGAGGAGGAGGAGGAGGTGGAGGAGGAGTTCCAGTTGAGCCTGGAGGTGGAGGAGGTGGAGGAGGAGCTCCAGTTAAGTCGGGAGGAGGAGGAGGAGCAGGTGGAGTTCCAGTTGAGCCTGGAGGAGGAGGAGGAGGAGGAGGAGGAGGAGCTTGCACTGTCGCTGACTGCAGAGCCTCAGAGAGCGGAGGCTGCGGGTCTGAGGACGGGGGAGAGGCCTCGAGGTTTTTACCCGGATCTGCTTCTTCTTTAGCTGTCGGGGAACAACGAGACGCGTTTTACTCACCTCTCATCTCTGTACATTTATAAAGTCTCAAAACCTCAACATAACAGTTATCTTGCAATAACTTCCTTGATATTTCCTTGAAAAGCTTCCTGGAAAAGTGCGTCATCATTTGATGCCGATTATAAGAAAAACAAAAGTTCTGAAATAATTCTTAGAAACTTTATAAACAGGAAGATAAACTGTAGATACGAGGTTCTAAACTAACGGTTTATGTATAATGTATAATTAAATCTGGTCAGCAAAGACGTTTACACATTTCTATTTTTCCAGAGCTGCAAGGCTGCAACATCTGAATAAAAAACAAATGTATGTTTACACGAACCCTTTAACTGTGAGACACTTCAAAATCATGCACCTTTTAAGTTTAAAATAAAGCTTCAAGAGAAGTGAAATAGTGATTATTTGATCATGGAGATCCACTCTGACCTTCCTGCATCACGTGCTGGATGACGGGGACCACCTGGATGTCCAGGTGTCCAGAGGAGGAGCGCTCCATTCGGACCAGCCCCTGCTCCACCAGAGCCTGAAGCTTCACCTCCAGCTCTCTCAGGGCCTCGGTGGATCGATCCCTCTCTCTCTCCCTCTCTCTCTCCATCTCTCTCTCCCTCTCACGTTCTAGCTCTCTCTCTCGTTCTCGCTGCTGCAGGAGAGTCACCTGAGAGCCGGATTCACGTAGACTCTCCTACGATACACAAGACACAAACAGGAAACAGTTATGTGTGTTAATAACAATATCACTTTTTTTTTTTTGCTGGCAGAAAAAAAGTAAAAAGAAAAAAATAATAACATTTTTTTTGGTGTTTTCTTTTTTTTTGTGGATTTTTATTTATTTTTTCTTTCTTTAGTTAACTTTTTTTTTTTTTTTCTGTCAGGAAGGGGCTTCCATACAGAGGAGGAACTCTACCTTTAGAAGCTCCACTTCTTTTGTGGTCTGAATGAGCTTCTTCTCCATTTCCGACATGTTCTCCATCGCCTCCTTCTCGCTCTCCTGAAGCCTGGAGTTCAGCTGCAACATACAAATTCATGCATTGAGATTTCCTTCATACATAGGTGTGTGTGTGTGTGTGTGTGTGTGCAGTATATCTACCAGTGTGTTGTGCTCCTGCAGCTCCTCCATGTGCTCCAGCAGAGCGTTCTTGGTCTCTGCGTCCTCCAGCAGAGCTCCCACATCAAACACGTTGTCCAGATAGGCCTGAATCTGCACCAGCAGCCGGTCGCTCTCCGTGAACTTCAACCTCTGCAGATTCAAAGAAGAAGAAGAAGAAGTTACAAAAAGAGTCCTGACTGCATGATAAATACACAACGTCCACAATTTAAGGTTTCTGTTTGAAGTGACTAAAGGGTCAGAGGTCAAACTTGCCTCCAGGTAGTCGTCCAGCCCGTGCTGAGTGAACTCGTACTGGAGGTGGACTCTGAAGTTCATGTTTTCCACCGAGTGGACCACAATGTTGATGAACTGCATACAGGCCACCTGGTGGACAGACAGAAGAAACACTTACTTCATCTTTATTGAAGAGAAAAAATTCACGTTTTACCATTTTTAAATTCCTAATATATATATATCTGTGAAAAAGATTAAAAAAGTTTTGCCAGCATCATTTTTCCTTAATAGCTTTTTTTTTGTATTTACAAAAAACTTTCCAGCACACAATATCTGTATGTCAGCTCAAAACAACAACAACAAAGAAATGCATTCACTCATTAATTCATGCTGTCATACGCACTTTGCCCATTTTACATTACTGCATGAAATCTGCTTTAATTATGAGGAAGACTGTCATTTTGTTCAAAGGCTAAGAGCGATCTTTTATGGGAACTAATTACTACTATTCTTTGTTTTGCTCATTTTGAAATGTTTGTACCGGATTTTTAACAACATAACAAAATATTTCCACCAAATCATCAAACATACGAGTATAATCTGCCAGAGCAAAGTACGAGTCAGACATTTTCATTATTTTACATTATAAATAAATACATAAAATGCTCAGATAATGTATCTTTTATGGCTCCATCGTTAATAGTACTCGACCAATTCATCATTGCACTCACGTAAACATGGGATTATGAGATAATGGTCCACTGAGCGAAGGCATGCAAACAGCCCACCAGCTCTACTCCATCAGAGCAAGACATTCATAGATGTTTAGCCTCTTTTTATTGCTGCTCTTAGGGGTTGTTTTCTGTCTCTTTGAGGTTGTTTTGTCTCTTTGTAGTTGTTTTGTGTCTCTTTGTGGTTGTTTTTTGTCTCTTTGTACTCATTTTGTGTCTCTTTGTAGTTGTTTTGTGTCTCTTTGTAGTTGTTATGTTTCTTTGTACTCATTTTGTGTCTATTTGTAATTGTTTTGGTCTTCTTGTAGTTTTTGTGTTGTCTGTGCTCGTTTACATAAATGTTGACTTCAGATTTATTCACGACGCTCTGGAGATATTAAGTCAGATCCTAATCGATCCTCTACGCGGCACCACTTTAACTTGGTATTTGTGTCGTTTAATCTAACGATGCTTTGGTCAGTAGGCCGTGCTTTCACACCAATTAAACAATTGTTCACCGTGGCTTGCTTCGTAGTAAACGGCCCCAGACCGTCATCAATGCTTTAAACTGCTCTCTGAGACATGAAATCACACGAGAGAGAGATTCTCTCCGGCTTTACCATGAAGTCGATGTTGCTGTCTTCATGGCTGAAATACTCCATGAGCTTCTCGAACCGACTCTTCTCTCCACACACCTGAAGGAACCAGTAGACAGAATCAGAATAATGAACTTTATCCCAGCAGGCAGAGTGAAGCTACAGGTGATTCAATCATTACTTCTTTTTCTTTCTTTTGTGTTTTTGTGATTAATTATTGATGCGTAAAAAAAGTCCTTTGAGACATGATGCTGATGATGGATTAGAAAAATAAAACTTGCATTACGTCTTCTCCACATACACACATGGGGGCAGTGTGCTCACAGTAAGTCCAAATGATGTCACAGTAATGCATCCATCCGTATATCCATCTATCCATCTATCCATCCATCTATCTATCATCCATCTATCTATCTATCTATCTATCTATCCATCTATCTATCTATCTATCTATCTATCATCCATCTATCTATCTATCTATCTATCTATCTATCTATCTATCTATCTATCTATCTATCTATCTATCTATGTGTGTAAATCATCTATATTTCAGCAAACATGTGATCTAATTAAACAGTAAAGTGTCGACAGAGGGAATTCTTTCGTTGTGAGTAAAGTTTCAGGTTCAGTTGAGTTCAGGGACAAACAGAAACGATGGCAACAATAACACCAGAGCAGGATAACAGCAACAGTGTAGTGAGCTCCTCTGTCTGCACAACATGGTTTGAGACACAAAAATGTGGCTAAATTATAATTCCCCCCCCCCCCCCCACACACACACACACACACACTTTCTGCCCACTCGTGTCCTGCTTAATAATGCAGCACGCCAACCTGACAGCCTGCACAACCCCCCCCCCCCCCGCCTCCACTCTACGACCGATCTATCGCTGCCTCCATCTTTTCTCTCGCCCACACACACTTCAGTTATGCAAAAAAATAATAAAAGAGCCACTCGCTGTGATGCTCACGTCACCGCTGTGGTAACTGATGCCGCACTGATCAACCAGGAGAGGACTTGTCACCTAGTTTTATTTATTAAATGATATATGTTTTATTTTTGTTTTAATGACCTCGACTCGATAGAGAACAATAAAAACGGGCTCAAGTGCTCAGTCAGAAGGAAACATCCTCCGCAGAGAAGACACATTAAGATCAATTTGTTTAGATGTCTGTGCGTCTCGAGATGTGGATCCAGACAGCAGACCCCCTTGTTGCCGGGCAGGTTTCAAACACCGTTGACTTCCACTAATAATAGACCCTCCTGGTTCAGGTCTGTGCTCCTCTCTGTCTGCGTTGTTGCGGCTGCAGGAGGCGATCTGTTGGCAACAGTTGCTGCTTTCTCAGACGCGAGAAGGCCAAGGAGAGGTCAGAGGCGACTCAACAAGTGTTTCACATATTTACGCCTCTTCAGTCAGTTTCCGTTTGGCGGCGGGACAACTGGGCCGAGCAGCTGACGTACAGGGGGGGGGGGGGGGGGGGGGGGTCCCCTTAACCAGCCTTTCCGTGCATTAAAGGACGCCTGGTATGCGGGTGCTGTAACACTGACACCACCTCTCTATGTTAAGCATCGGACCAGTTTAGAATAATGTTGGTTGAGTCGTCCTGCTGCAGTGATAGAGGTCTTCCTGTGAACAGTGAACTGTGATGGATGATGGGACGCAACACAACCTGCTCTTCTTTACAGAAACAGACTTCTTGATCTGTTCCCGGTGAGAGCGGGATACCAAACGGTACCGACTGAAACGTGTCCGTAGTACAACCAACAAGATCTGAAATATGTTTTTAACTATATAATCGTCTTTCTTAAGTTCCATAGTTCCTAATTTATAAATACAATTTGTAATTTTTAGATCTATATCTGATAACATTCTTAATTTCAACTTCATACACAAACATTTATTACACATTGATACAAAGGTTGACAGACCTCTTTGAAGTTGTCGAAGGCGGACAGGATGATGTCATGGCCGCCTCTCACCAGACACACGGCCGCCAGCAGCTCCAGCACCAACGCCTTCGTCCTGAGGAGCACCAACGTAACGTTACTCTTCATCGGTCAGGTGTTCTCTGTATTCATCCAGCTTTAAGTCAAGTCGAGACATCGAAGCGAGCTCACAGTCGACACGTTAACGTTTACCTCGGGTTCCTGTTGTTGAGGCTGAGCGTGATCTCGTTGACGCAGCGAGGATGCTTCATCACCTGGTTGAACCCAGACTGACAACACACACACACACACACACACACACACACACACACACATACACACACACACACACACACACACACACACACACACACGCACACACACAGCAAAGTATCAATAGAAAGCTACAAGACTGACTAATGTTTAAAATAAACTACGTGACTTATTTTTTGTCATTTAAAGTATAATTCAGCCTCATTGGGTGTTTTCATGTTTAATTTAAAAGCCAGCAAAAGAAAATGTAATTTAAACAGATAATTATGTACTTTTAGTTTCCAGTGATAGTAAGCTAAAATATGTAGATAGTAATAAGATTGTGACTTTACGTCATATGAAACATATTAAAGGCCATGAAACAGAGACGTGTTGTTGTTGTTACGTACCTGGTAGTTCATGATGGCGCGGACACACATGATGCAGAGATGGACGTCGTCGGTCTGGCTCACAGCTCGAGAGCTCCGCTGGACTTTCCTGTTTTGGAGAGAGTTGAATCTGCAGGTGAGAGACGCTGCGGTTACGGTGTTGTCCCTACGGCTTCACTACAATACCTTCATTCACTAATTAGAGAGCGTGAACAACATAATCCATACAGCCATCATCTACATCCCATAATGACAGTCAGGTGAAGTACACAGCAAAGTCAAAATGAGTCAAACTGTGAACTTTGTGTGACGATCAAACGCTCAAACGTGTGATAAAGAAACACACACGAGGTCTGAACCAGAGGCCACCGGGCTGTGACGAGATCAGAGACATGTCGAACAGTGTGTGTGTGTGTGTGTGTGTGTGTGTGTGTGTGTGTGTTCCCCTAAAACACCAGTTCATTGATCAGTAAGTTCAGTTTGAAAACACTGCTGTCAGAATTTATCACATTATTTTAGGACTGAAGATAAAACAGTTCCGACAAAAAATATATAATATAAAAATGTTTTATTGTTTGATAATACATTTAACTATTTGATTAAAATGTTATTAATTATTTACTTACTATCTTTTTATATCCTATTATGTTTGTATTATTTTAAATATATTTATAATTTGACTATGATCTAATGTATATTATTCTTTTTTAGTATCTAATATCGTATCTTGTATTGTTTGAAAATGAATCCTTATCTCATCATGAAATAAATATAAAACATTTTATTTTCTATTTATAATATAAAGTTCAGTTCAACTAAACTACAGTTATGATCTCACGCATCCCGCTGGAGAGAACGTCCTCTAGCTAGTTTGAACATATTTAGTATGTGTGTGTGTGTGTGTGTGTGTAATACGACTCAGTACTTTGTTTGCGTGTGTGATAGTATTTGAATATCAAATACAAACAGCGACTCTACGTCGTGTCTTCTGTCACAGTGAGATCAGGAGTTTATCACAAACTGTGTTTGTTTGCACAGAATTGAATCTGAGCAGCAGATGAAGGATTTCTGTGTGTGAACATTCAAACCAATCCCCTGATCTCCTGAATGTTAGGAGAGTAAAAACCTTCTTTTATCAGTAAGAGGGGATATCACTACAGTCCGATGCAGCACCACTCTACAGTCCAGCTTCACATGAGTCCATCAGACCTCTCTCAGCCACTCGGTGCTGTACCTCACGGTGAAGGTCTTGCTGGCCTTGGAGGCGCTGTGAGTGGGTGAGTTGCTGGCACTTCTGCTCAGATCCTCCACGGACTTCTCCACGGTTCTGCTTTTATCTGTGGGCACCGTGCCGTTGTCCAAAGTGTCCGCCTCGTACCTGTGAGCCAAAAGAATCAGAGTTCACACACAGGAAGCTCAGAGACGAACATAGTCAGGACTAACCCAACAAATAACGGTGTTTCCAGCTGATACCTACGTGACAGCGCTGTGGGCGAAGGACAGATAATCCACGAGAACGTCTAAGCCGTGGTTCTCCTCGTTGAGGAACTCCTGAGCCCAGCTGTGAAGACCAAACACAACTCAACTCATCAGACACTTTCAGATTATAAAACTACAAACACACTGTTACATTTTCTATGGAAGAACTATCGTATCCAAGAAGCTCTTCAAAGGTTGTTTTTTATGTATTTGTTGCTGTAATGTATTGTATTCACACACAGACAAACATCACTTTGATTAAAATCTCCTTCAGAGGCTCAAGTTTTGTCAGAATTGTAACTTCGGAGGACCGGAGGGAGACTCACCCGATGTAATTGGTCCTCAGGGAGATCTCCAACTCTCTGAGGATCTGAGTGGATTCCTGGACGCGTCGCTTAAACTGACAGAAGGGAAGTTTGTAAAGTCAGTAAACGCCTCATTATTCAGAAAATGTAAAAGTTCTGTTTATTGATCTGTAGCTTGAATTTAAGAAGCACTAAAGAGAAAAACACTTCCTGCCCGTGAAACAAGCAACAAACATAGTTTATCTAAAAAGCACGAACAAAGAACGACACAGAAGTCCTTCATGGTCGTTTCATATCACAATACATCCCATAATAAAAACTCCACGACCTCCTGATTCTAATCAAATCAAATCATAAATCCATAAACCTTCTGACCAGGATGTCAAACATCACATTCTGCTTCTTCTTGTTACCTGAGTCAGTTCTTCTTCACTGGACAGTTTTAACGTCTGCAAAGCATCTTTAAAAAATGAGAATATTCACTGAACGCTGAGGTGATTCAAGAGGGAACTGAGTGTAGAAATGAGGACTACAGGTCAGATCCCTGAATGACTCGTGTTTTTGGGGAATTCATGAACTAATTCTTTGATGTTTTACAATGAAAGACAGACTCTGACTATAAGCATTATTAGTATGAGCTTTGACCTCTTAATCAGGTAATAAAACCTTTGCTGACGTACTGACATACATGACATCAGATCAATACGACTGCTTCCTGGACAGATCTTTACAATCAGCAGATGGATTTATTAATAGTTAAGCTTTTGAAATCTTGCTAAAATCACAGTAGTTTGCAATCACACACAAACAAACTGCAGGAGTCTGATGGAAGCGGGCTGAGAACGTTTCAGTGTTGATGTGCTTCACGGGCACGAATGTAACGAGGACAATAACGAGATTATAAAGAAAAATAGCAGGAAACAATTGCTCTGTGTGATAAAAGGCTTTTTTGTGAAATCCTTTTTCACACCAAACAGAAAGTGAACGTTGGGTCGAACCTTCCGACTGACTCCTCCGTGATCCAGGAGACTCTTCAGCTTCTCCAGATACGCAGACGGTGGATTCTTCACTTGAAAACGCTCCTGAAGATGCAGAGAAACACACACACACACACACACACACACACACACACACACACACACACACACAGATCTATAATTATATCTGATTGCAGTACTGCATTGAGGGGTGGAGGGCAGTTTGATTACACAGCGTCTTTTATGCAAATGTGTTGGATCTCAACAAGCTTCCAGGAGTGATTCTGCGGTGCAGCGGTTTTACATCACAAACACTTCACAGCAGTAACGGTTTGTCCGTTTTGTAAAAGATTTATCAGCAGCAGCTTTCAAAGATCTGCTTCCATCTTTGTGCAGTTATGATTATTATTTTCTGTGTAATTTGAGCAGCGTGAGCGGTGCCTCTGTCAGTCTCCCGTCACGTTGCTCTGGACCTCCCTGTGGTTCCTCCGGTGATGACGTACAGCATTAATGAGCTTCCTCCCGGCTGCGTTTGTGATGTTTGGTAATCACGTTGCGTCACTGCATCGATCGCCCTACACTGCACTTAAAAAGCCATTGATTGTCCTATTTCTCTATGAAGTAACCGGAGAGACGATGTGCGTGACGACAGAGCGGTGACAGAGTGGAGCTCAGACCCACCTGGTCACAGATCAGGTCCCACTTCTTCTCGTTGTCGTACTGACTGAGGATCTGCACTTTGTCTGGAGGAAGATTCATCGTGTTCTGAAAACAGAGA
This sequence comes from Pholis gunnellus, assembly GCF_910591455.1. Taxonomy (NCBI): domain Eukaryota; kingdom Metazoa; phylum Chordata; class Actinopteri; order Perciformes; family Pholidae; genus Pholis; species Pholis gunnellus. The sequence goes on from NC_136548.1 coordinate 18,382,129, forward strand.
GAAAGATGTGAACCTGCTGCAGCACAGAACAGAATTACTGCTCATTACTTCTCTTTTATTACTCTTGGAAAGAAAAAAAGCTGCTTTGAAGTCTGAAACAGTTAATAAGTGAAAACAATTCATCTTAAAGTGATTTTCAAAATTACTCTGAAGAACAAAAAGAAACGTCCCTCCAGCCTCCAAGTGTGATGAGAGAAGAGTAACTGCTCCTGCTTTATATATATATATATATATATATATATATATATATATATATATATATATATATATATATATATATATATATATATATAATTAAAATAAGAACAACAAGTTATAATAGATGAGTGAATGTCTCTCCTGTACTAATCTATATTCTCTTTGTTGTGATGCACTCCTTCATTATTGGCTGCAGTGAGAATCCTCATTACTCGTGTTGGAGTCACTCGTCTGGTGCTGAGTCATGACTCCGTGAGTCAGAGTCGCTGGTCAATATCGGTTCAGTCTGTTGTCACAACGGTTGTGTTGCTACGGATGCTGTTACTCATCGCCTCCTCACAGGCAGAGGTCTCAGTGAAAGCACACAGAGGAATTCACAAATGTGTTGTTTTACTTCATATATAAATGACTCTCTCCAAAATAAATGGAGGAGACTTCTGATTGGCTACAGATGATTCCCTGTTTGGAAAAAATGCACGTGTGAAATGTACACAAATCGCTCACACACTACAAGCGGAACATTTAAAATCCTTTAACATTTACATACATACTGTATATTTGTGGATTTCTACATTTATTTATAACAAGACGAAATGTGTGAGCATCAGAAACATATTGTTACTGTCGTTTACATTTATACATGATGAAAACTAGTTTTTGTGAAGAAAGTAATTTGTATATAAATCACAAAACACATTTGTGAATCCTTCTGAGTTCATTTATTAGTACCGAGTCTGATCTGACTCATGACTATAAGAACATTAATGATGCTGCTTTGTCTCTAAACAGGAAGCCGATGCTGCACGTTGACCACAACAAACTGCTCATCCTGAACTCTGGAGACCCTGATGGGGTCAACATGATGAAAGACTCACCACACACACATCTATACGCATTAATACACCCGTCGTGGTGTCCCACATAACAGACACATCAGCTGCACTAATTATAGCCCACACATGAAACTGGGCTAGTCGACAGGAGACGCTCAGCTAACTCCTCACTTTGTTTCAAAGCTATTATCTTTATCGGTTTCTCCTCTTCTTCCTCACACCTCCTGAAGAAGAGCGACTCCTTCACGAGGTCGTGGACACGGACTCTGAGTGAATGTCCAGCAGTCGGTGCTTAGTGCTGACTTGACTTCACCTCCAGGCCTCAGCTGAACCGCACAGAACAGCTTTTAGATCTTTTGTTCTTTTATTATATTCAACCTTTCTCCTGAGGTAAAAGCTGATGCAGTCTAAATGCTGGAGCACATGGAAGTCTACTGTGCAGACATTAGCGTGCCGGGTTTAAAAAACGGGCACAGTGAGTTCCACATCGTGCAGTAAATCAATGCTGTGAGGCTGGATGTGACTCTGATAAATCAGACCTGAGGATCAATACTGGTTTTATTTGACCGGCTGGATCACAGAGAAACAACCTTTACTCTGCTGCACATTTACAGCATTTCTCCATGACATTAAAGTACAAAAGGGACTTTTAAAAAAGCATCTTAAGGTTTTATTTATCATTAAAAACTCTAATGTGCTTCATCAGAACTGTGTGGAGGTGGCTTGATCAGATTTGATTGACAGTGACCAACTTATTAGATTTTAACTACATCGATGAGAATATTGTCATATTTGTCCAACAAGGACAGTTTAGCAACATGTGTCAGAATATCCCGGCCGGTATTTTGTTGGTGAGCAAAAGAGAAGTCGAAGGTTATGTTCACACTACGAGCGACAAAAGCGACAGAACGGCGACGGTACGAGCTGACGAGTGAAGTCGAAGCTTCACGTGTTAAAGCTGCATTCTCTCTAATGTCCACCAGGGGGCGACTCCTCTGGTTGTATAGAAGTCTATGAGAAAATGACTCTACTTCTCTCTTGATTTATTACCTCAGTAAACATTGTAAACATGAGTTTATGGTCTCAATCTCTAGTTTCAAGTCTTCTTCAATACAGCATGATGTTCATTTAGTAAATGATGGTCCATTTAGAGTCAAACAGACCATAAAGCAGGGGATGCTTTAGGGGCGGGGCTACACAGTGATTGACAGGTCTCTACCAGAGACGTATACGTCTCTACGTCACTCCTCCTCAGTCCATATATGGTCACTTCCTGTTCACCGGTTACAAAAAAACCAAGATGGCGACGGCCGAAACACAGAACCGGAGGCTTCAAAACATCAGTCCACAATGAATGACGTCCCGACGACTACGTCCACTTCTTATTTACAGTCTGTGGTTCACGCTGGAACCTGATAGCGTGAACCACATTAAAAAAATTATGCGAAAAGCCAAACAAATCAAATTGGATCCGAGCAATCAGCCAGAATCGAGCACTGAGGTTTGCAGTGTGATCAGCTCGTCCCATTTATGTCAAAACCCAGAACAACATGTTGTACAATGAGAACATGAATGTTCGTGATAAGTGTGAAAGCAAGTTGTCACACTGAAATTAACACTCTCGCCGTGACAACCTGCACAATAACTGCCTCAGTGTGCTCAAGGATCACAAATTCCTCCAACTCTGCTTCAACATGCTGACTTAAGTGGCATTAGAAAGTTAAATCAGCGACCTTTACGCCTGCTGTGAGCTCACACGACGTCAACACATTATTGGAAAAACAACAGCTGTGAGTTCAAGAGGCTCAGACTGATCAGCAGGAAGACGACGTGTTGAAGAAGTAGGACATGCACAGAGACGCTCTCCTGCATTTCTAAACGTGCTGACGATCCCAAAAGGACGGATCAATGGAAACGTCATGTGAAGAGGAACGAGCTGCAGCAGTGGATGAATAATTACTGTCCTGCTTCCTCTCCCCGTTCAACCCGAGTCTAACAGCACAACGCTGAGTCTGTAGCATCACATGTGATCACAGGAAAACACATGGAAGGATCGATACATCTCTCTAATAAAGGAAAAGGCTAAATGCACCGCATGTCATTATCCGGTGTGAATGTCATCCTGATGAAAACACGTTTAATTAAAGAGATGAAATGCATATTAATTAATGCATATTAATGTTTGGTGTGAACGTGTGAGTCAAGATCTCAGACTGTATCTAAGAAGTGGACGAAGTCACCGTGATGACACCTGTTGTTGGTTTGTGGACTAATGCTTTGAAGCCTCGAGTTTAAATTGTGTTTAAGTTTTCTGTGACATCATGAGGGGGTGGAGCTTGTACTGGGCTACCGGTAGTGCTGCTGACAGCGTTCTTGGGGGGACGTGCCCATTGGCTGCACCGCCTGGTGAAGATATGGCTTTAAAAAGGTCTTAATAACATCCCTTATATTCTAACAGTTTAACCAGTGAGTACATGTTCTCTCCTTTTCTCTGTGTCTGTAAATACAGTACACAAATCCACAGATGTATATTTACAATTCCACCCACTGCCGCATTCCCTGTTGTGAAATATGCAAAGTGTTATGTAAAACAGTGGGGGGGGGGGAGTGCTCCAAGTAAATTTGGATGTGACCGTCGTCATCGGAGTCACATGCAGCGCAGCACCGTGAGGACTTCTGCTGCTCCAATATCGATTCTCTCAGTTTGAAAGCACTGCAGTGGCTTCACACAAATCCATCACAATATGAGTGAAACATCGATAGCAGCTGCTCATAAAACAACATTTAAAAACACTGGCTTTTTTTTAAAGCACAGAAATACTGCATGTTCTCATGCAAATGTGAGCACACACACACACACACACACATATTATCCTCCACCTCCCAAAGCCACACCTGTGAGGGAAAGTCCGACACTTTGAGCCTCTGCAGAACGAGACCATGAGTTTGCAGCATCCCTCACTTTTACCTCCTCACTCACAGGCTGGTTTGTATGCAGACGGAGTATCTTCTCCATTTAGAACAAGAGATTTTGCTTTGCAGACTCAGCAGAAGACGAGTGTGTGTGTGTGTGTGGGGGGGGGGGGGGGGGGGGGGGGGGCTGTTTGGTGGAAGAGATGATCTATATTTTGTGGGATTGGATTTGCGCTGAAGCAAAAAGGCACACTTGTTCAGCAGAGGGTGGGAGGAGACGTGATGGATCAGCTGCAGCAAACAGTTAAACTGCAGCAGAGCGATGCCTGTTTTGGAGTTGTGGTCATGAGAGACTGCACATGCTCGAGCAGGAAACAAAACCTGCAGCCGCTGGCACAAGACGTATGCTGCTGTCACGTGTAACTCATTGCAGTGGTCATCCCACGACCCCGCTGCACCGCCTGCAACACACACTGAGTGTACTGTGTGTATACACACACATGCACTGTGAGTAAAGACATCATATGCAAACAGCTGCCTCCATGCAAAACAAGGGACAAGAATGGAGGCTTCATGTGGTTTAGGTGAGGAGGTCTCGTGTAGTTGGTCAGCATGCATCAGACATGTTGGAACAGGTATAAATACTATATTCTGACTGATATGAATGCAATATTTTGCGAGTACACTATGTGGCCAACAATATACGGATATATCTCGTCTTTGTGTACTTTTTGATGTGGGCTGTTTTTCTTGGTTTGGACCCCTCAGTCGGGAAATCTTAGAAAACTTTGTTTATCAAGACACATCCCATCATGCACCTCTCCAGACAAAAGGAATGCGGCTCATCACACAAGTGGTCCGGCCACATGTTGAGCATAGCTGCTTTGTCTCTGCCTGAGATCTTTCTCTGACTGTCACCATGAAGGCGCGTTGGTTCGTTTGTCACCACGTAACAAACATCTCAGTGAAGTGAAGTCACGAAGACAAAATCAAGTTGTGGTCGAGGAATGATGGTCGCTGGCTTTGACTCCCGAGTCACGGGGGGAAGTCCAGGCAATAGAATGCGTACGTAACGTTTAATCTAGCATGAGGTGTTGTTGCTATATTCTTTGTACAAAAGCCTGAAACACCCAAAGTCAATGAAAGTGATAAACAATAAAACCACAAGTGAGACTCCGAGTGTTAATCTGCTGCTAAACAGCGTCACACTGTTCCTCTGATCTACAGGTGGGAGAAACGCAGCAAAAGAGGGAAAAAGTCCTTTAAATCATGTTTTAAGACCACAAGGATTGAGGTGTTTTAGTGACCAACACACAATGTAAACAAGACTTTCGTTTGTTTATGAGAAAACTCCTTTTAGTGCGATATAAACAAAATAAAGCACGATAATAGAAACGGTATGTCATATCGTCTCATTTAAAGGCCTTTAAACACTGGGGGTGCTTCAATATATTTTTTTCAATCACGAGTACTTTCACACAGAACGGGAAGATTATGCAGCAAAAAAAGCAACGTCACTTGATTTGTTTTTTCTGAGCCAATCAAAAGCGTAGACAGAAGCTCGCTGCCGGTATGAATTATGATGCGAAATATTTGAAGGTGACTAACTGGAAATAACAATTTATTTTTATAGACTTTGCTTTTACGCACCGAGACATTAATTCATGTTGAAACAGGAAAGACACAAACAGTTGCCGCAGTTTGCTTCCTCTTGATTGGGACTCAGCAGGCAGCAACCTGTGGTTGTGCCGAGTGAAGCCGATGCTTCATGTGTTAAAGCTGCATTCTCTCTAATGTCCACCAGGGGGCGACTCCTCTGGTTGTATAGAAGTCTATGAGAAAATGACTCTACTTCTCTCTTGATTTATTACCTCAGTAAACATTGTAAACATGAGTTTATGGTCTCAATCTCTAGTTTCAAGTCTTCTTCAATACAGCATGATGTTCATTTAGTAGATGATGGTCCATTTAGAGTCAAACAGACCATAAAGCAGGGGATGCTTTAGGGGCGGGGCTACACAGTGATTGACAGGTCAGATATGGTCACTTCCTGTTCACTGGTTACAAACAAAACAACAACATGGCGACGGCCGTAATCCAAGACGGCAACAGCTTCAAAACATCAGTCCACCAACCGATGAGTGACGTCACTATGACGACGTCCACTTCTTTTATACAAAGTGTGTCCACATACTTTTGGCCACATAATGTAAAACTCTTTGTAACATTCGACCGTCCGTAAAATGTAACATCATGAAGTAAATCTTCATAGAGAAGTTAATCTGAGCAGAAATTGAATCTGTGATGAAAAAAAGAAGAAGTAAAGTTCCGCTGCACCTTTTATTAAATTGTAAACAACCCCCCCCCCCCCCCCCCCCCCCATTCTTCTGCAGTGAGCCTAATGCTGCAGTAAGCTCCAGTATAAAGGACCTCTTGTGTATCATTGTGTACCTGGCACTGTGGTAAGCTTGTCCTGAGGACGTGCACATTTCCAACATATTCCAAATTCTTTGTTATCTTTTTGCACTGTGTTCGCCTGCTGCTCTGTGTCACGACTCACCAGCACTGCACCGAAGCGTTGCTCCAGTTCCTCCTCGGGTGGCATCGGGAGTTTGAGCCCCGTTTGTCTCTGGGGGCCCGCGGAGCCCGGAGGGGCCACAGACGCCGCCGCCGCCGCCGCCGCCGCCGCCTTGCCCTCCTTTCCTTGAGGCACCTCCATGCTTCCTGCTGCGTTTCCCATGATTGTCAATACAATAGATCCAAGAAACACTCCTCAAAAAACCTGCCTCAGCTAAAAAAGATAATAAAAAGTATTTTGTATTTATTTATTCAAAGTTTGAGGCTCTGGCCCGTGACCTCTTCGTTATTTCCATGACCTCCCCACCACAGTCCGTTGACTCAAGCGCTGCTCATTACTCGTCCAGGATTCTCAAACCGGGAGAAAGCAGAGGGTTGAAATCCACCCCGGCCTCTGAATGAGCTCCTGAAGCATTATGAAACCCTAGAGAGAGGGGAAGGGGATATCCTAAAGAGTGACAGGCCGAGTGACAGCTGAGTGAAAGAGAAAAAAAAAGGGGGAGGAGGAGGTAAAGAGTTCAGAGCCGAGGCTGCAAAGGAGAAGAAGAAGAAAATGAAGATTCACCAGGAAAAGATATCACTTCTGTGCTTCAGGTGGAGGAGAAAACTCTAAACTACTCCAAAAGCTGCAGAGGTCTCTGGTGATGAGACTTAGCTGGTCTTTGGAAGCCCTCCAGCTGCTGTTGGATGCTGGGAGTCTCTTTGATCTCCGCGTCCAGAGGAGGAAAAGAGGGGAAAAGGCAGAGATCCAGCAGGCAGACACCCTGTCTATCCGAAACAAGGACACTGAGATAGAGAGAGAGAGAGAGAGAGAGAGAGAGACAGGCGGCAGCAGTGGAGGTAGTACCTCACAGCTGAGAGCAGGGAGCTCTCTGGGTCCTAGTGCCTCCAAATACAAGGAGGCACATGTGACTTAGAGGCTCTCATTTCTGACATAAACTGAGCCATACGTTCAAGATGCTAACACGAGAATTTAACAGATTGATTTTCTATATTTGTTCAATACAAATCAAATAAAAAGTGTTTGTTAAAAACACATCAATGAGCCTCACTGTTGCACTCGTGACTTGTTCCTTCATTACCATGAATACACACACACACACACACACTCTCACACACACACACACACACACACACACACACACACACACACACACACACACACACTCTCACACACACACACACACACACACACACACACACACACACACTATAGTTTATTCTGAAATATGGGAATAAGTGATGATCCCATACGATAAAACCTCATTGTCAATAATGTTTCGAGGGAAAGTATTTTCATTTGTTTTTGACGTATCACTTATACGTTTAATATCAGTCTGCGTAGAGAGGAGGAGGAGGAGGATGGATGAGTCAAACACGGGACTTTCACCCAGGAGACCACTTGTCAGTGTTTTACTTTTACTAAACTTAACCAAGAAGTTTTGTTGCCTGAACCTAAACGTAACTGAGAATACAGTTTTTGAAACTGCAAAAGCGCAACGTTGATACAATGTATCCGTGGGTTGCAGAAACGTACAATTCCAACATTTCTGTCGATTGGGTTGCACTAGAGCGCCACATTTGTATCATTCTGCCGATGAAAATAGTCCCCAACAAATGCACCATTTCCTACTGTTTGAGTAATGTTTGCTAAAAACTACAGTGACCAGCTGTTGTAGGAAGTTAAAGTCTTTTTCACTCACTAAATACGAGTCCAGACAAGAAAGTCGAAGAAGTTGTAGATGAGTGTCGCAGAGGAAAAATCACGGGTGTAAAAAAGAAGAATTCCTTTTAGATTTAGGGTCAAAACATCTGCTGTGTAAAGATGTATTTTATTTAAGTGTCAATGATATTTGGACCTAATGTTTTTATTCAGTCATGTGAAGTTTTGTTTTTATGTTTGCATTGCGATATTTAAAGTTACTACAAGGAACCTTCATTCGTGTTGATTCTGTCGCCCCCCTGTGGACTAAAGTAGAAGTGTTTCTGAGCACCAGACTCTTTGGAAAACCTCTAATTTTACTGCAGCAGGGTCTGACAGTCTGCCCCTCTCAGTCCTGGGTCTGGTTCTGGTTCTTCCGTGTCCTCTCTTCCCTCCAGCGGGTCCAGCAAAACGTCCTGGGTCTCCAGCAGTGTGGTGCCGGTGTCGGCTCCCAGAGAGGAGAAGCTCTGCTGCCGGGAGCTGAGCTCTCCTCCTCCCTCCGGAGCTCCAGATCTGGGTCTGTCCATCTGGGTCTGGGTCTGTCCTGGTCTGTTGGCAGCTCACAGAACCAGCTTCCCTCTGTGATCAGAGCCTCATTCATAGCAACATGTTGCGTCATCAGAAACTCATAATACCTGGCGTCCAAACAAACCACAGTTGTAATGCGGCTGCTAAAGAGGATCATGCGCTTAATCACAATCATAAGTTGTGTGTCAGCGATGACATAAAAGGGTCAAAGGACTCTCTGTTAGTGAGCATGTTGTTGGCTGCAGAGCGACTGGACTGTTACAGGAAGGTGGACGTTAATAAGTAATGAGCGTCACACTGATACCTGCGTGTCTGGCCACACCTGGTCAGCAGCACACAGGACCCGATGAAGCGTGACGCATTCAGCGGAGGGACTTTGTTCACCGGGTTCACGGGGAAAAGTTAGAAGTTTAGATAAAAAGTGATGATGAATACAAAAAAAAACTAAGCAGGATCAAAACATCCACACAATTCTCTCCAATGCATCACATGTATTATGTCAGACTACCTGAGGCCTTTTGCATTGAGAAGTGCAATCAGCTTGCTCACATGCAAAAACAAAAAAGCAGATTATGCATTTCTGGCTCAACTTTACCGAATTCCAAAGGTTCATAGAGAAGGAAAAAGTCTGAAGAGGTGAATAAACAGCAACAACCTTATTGTTAGACCAACAAAGAACAATTAAGGAATTCTTTTTTTAATTAAAAAAGACAGGAGCCAGAAGAAACGATTAGTCAGAAAACTAATCAGCTTTTTCTTTTTCTTCATCGACGAATCACTTTGCAAGCGAAGAATCTGATGATTACGTTGTTTCAGGATTTTGTAACCCTCTGATCCAGAAACTATTTTTAATTACGTAGCCAATCACGGACCGCCAGCTGCCATAAATATCCGGGTCAATATTAGGTCACTTCCTGTTTACCTTTGGTTCAGCCGGACGGCATCTGAGCAGCAGCGGCTACGATCGGTGTCGTAACTAGACCGTGTGGGTTTGCTCACTAAATCTGCAGTCAGCGGTGAGTAGAACAAAGACTAAATGTAATCTCCAGCTGGCTTAACATTTAGCTAGCTCCCGCTAGCTTAGCGCTTAGCGCTTAGCATAGCTGGGTTAATATTTGATTATGGAGGTTTGTTTATTTTAGCCCTGTAATTATTTTGGGTTTCTTTTTGTTTAAGCAATTCAATTCATTCTGTGCAGTTGTTAAAACCTGTTGATAATTAAGTGACTGATGTCTTAATATGATTTTCAACATGACAGATATTTGTATTTATCCTTTAAAAGTTCATGTTCATTTATCATTCCTTGTGGCCTTTTAGGTCAGGTTTTTGTGACCGAGTTCCGGAGCACGTAAAGGTTTGGATGGCGAGCTACAAATGGAGATTCCTTTGGACCACAATTCCTTTTCCTTCCCACAAGAGGTGTGGTAGGAACAAACTAAACTGATTCGATGAACTATCTGAGAAACTAACTGAACGGAGAACAATATGAGAAACAACCTGAACGGAGACTCTATGAACTATATGGAAAATGAACTGAACTGAACTTTCTGAAACGTTTATTTCTTTTGTATGTAATTAATTTTTGTTTGGAATATAATCACAATACAACTTAGTCAAACTTATCTGTGACTCAGTGGTGGTTCCTTTAGCGAGCATTGGGCTCCGTAGACAAGCCTAGAATCTGTTTACAACTGGTCCTTAAATTCCTTTTATACCTTAAAAGAAGAAGCACATGTTACAATTTGCTGCTTTTCTTTGTCGTAGTTGATATTAAACTGAATTTATTTGGGCTTTGGCTTGTTGGACTCTGGTAAACTGTTATATGCGACAGTCGGCACATTAAATAATGAGGGGAATGAATGTGAATTGCTGTTTTACTTTCATGTCATGAGAGCAGAACGATTTAGAAAAACGACCTAATTCCAATGATTTTGACTGATGTTGCAATTGCATGATGTGTGATATTAAAAGGGAATGATCGTTTTTTACATCGTTATTCTATTTTATTGAAAAATCATTATGGTGGGATGTTTATTGTGGTTTGAAGAATAAACTATACGAAAATGTAAAATACTCGCCTGTGAACGTCATATGTGTAGGGCTTTTATTGTGAAAGGTAAGAACAGGAGGAGTGGATCTGGTCAGCGCTGCATTTGTCAAGGTTGAAAGGAGTAATAAAGTTAGTAAAGTTAAACTTATGTCGCGTTTTCGCTGCAAAATAATGGTGTTATATGTTTAGTATTATAAAAACAGTTCTAAAAAGATATTGAGGTGTGTATTAAAAAAACGCCTGCAGTGTGTAAAGGTTAAATCTGTAGAATATGATTTCGAACAGGGAATCTCTGCAGCAAGACATGATATCTAAAATGGTATTTTGAGACACAATCCGCCTTTTATAAATGTTGCGTCACACTGACATCTAGTGGTCAGAACGTCACATTGCAGCAGAAGAGCTGCTCTCAATGACAGCGCCGTTCATGAAACACTTTTGATATATTATGATACACTTTGTGTGTGTGTGTGTGTGTGTCAGAAAATAAATTAGAAAAGGCTTTGAGGAAATGTTTTAAAACATCTGCTTGTCAGGTATTATTAATAATATTGCTGCTGTAACAGGTCGGTGGAAAGACAAGTCTTTACGTTATTAAATGCATTCAAGTTTATTCAAAAAGGTGAGTGGAGAAAACTACAGATCAAAATAAACACTTTATGTTTAACACACTTTGACAACACAGACAAATCAAACAAGTCTCACTCTACAATGATAATATTAATTATGATAGCTTGCATGCTACTTTGTGAACCACATTTTTTATCATAGTCCAATGATAATACTCATTTAAATGATCTGATCTATCAGCACAAGTATTCAGTTTCAAGTGATAGGCGTGGAGAGAAGTCTCATTTAGTTTCCATTCGGTTGGCGATAAGGTCGAGGTTAAGATTCAAATCTAGTTAAGAGAAGCTACAGAAGCACAGGGACGCTACCGCTAACCCAACAGGACAGACTCTTTATCTAATATCCAAACACAGTATGTACATTATTACACATCAGCCTGCACACGAGCAGGGAAACAGAGGACACAAGATCAAAACAAAAACGATTGATCCTCTTGAGAAAACTGCTATTCTGAGAGCAGAAGAAAGTCCGTTAATGAAAAGAAACTGTGAAACAGGCCGAGCTCAGAAGGCTTCAATCTGACAGCAGGAAGTCTCCTGAACGTCAAGTTCTATTCCAACACCGCGTGAAAGCATTTTGTAATATTTCAGTTCCTTGAAATAAAAATATGTTGCTGCTGCACATGATGTCGGTTAAAGTTACGAGAATCTGTGACATCTGCTTTTTGTCACCTGACGGCTGAAAAACAACTGGAACCGAACAAATAAAGTGTTTTTGTGACTATTTCTGGTCATAAAGTCAACGTGACTAAAGCGGTTTGTTTCTAAAACTCATGACTTTGTATCACCAACGTTTCAACCAAAACATTCATATATATTTTAAATAAAAGGCAAAATATGAGAACAATACTGCAACATGTGTTCAAAATTAATTTATTATATTATTATAATAAAAAAGGAAATACAATAGAAATTAGGGATGTCACACTTCCAGAAAGTTCTATACAAATCTTGTAATTTGTAGTTTTAATGATGTATTATTAGTGCTAATGATTCTATCTCTAAATCTATATATGTTGTAAAAACTTCTCTAATCAACTGGATTTACATTTTACAGATTACATGTGAACACATCATGACGTCATAGTTTACCTTCAGCCAGTGCTCATGTTCACTGTGCTGCTAATGTGACGAGCTCTCCTGTTCATTTCAACACTGATCGGTTGTTTACAAAGTAACATTATCAGAGAAGTCCTGATCGCATATTTTATACTAAATATTGGCAAAAATCAATCGTCAGTAAAAAAAAAAAAAAGTACCCCATGATGGTCAAACCGTGAAATTAATCCACGGTATGCGTGTCGAACCGCGAGGTGTAACCGCGCGGATCGCGGATCGATAACGGTCCGTTACACTAACATCATGCATGCTGTTGGGAAATATGTATATTACTTCAAAGTCCACTGCATGAAATATTATTTGGTTCCCGGAAACTGAAATTGTGTGGGAGGCACAGCCTTGTTGCCAAAGGAACTGCATCCGGGGGATATTGGCGAGCTAGCCAGGAGCACCGGAGCGGCCGAGGAGTTGGAGATGGAGTTGGTGCTCACGCTCTGTAGAGCCAGCCGGAGCCCACAACGGCAGCCCGAATCGTGGACGAGCCTCATCACGTCGTTACGGAAGCGCACGCCCACCAGAGCGTACAGGATCGGGTTGAGGCAGCAGCGGGTGTACGCCAGAGTGCAGGTGATGTACTCCAGCAGCAGACCGCAGAACGGCCCCGCCATCTTACGCAACAGCACCACCGTGTACGGCAGCTGGAACACCAGGAACACCAACACCAGAGCCACCATGAGCTTCAAGGTGCGCTGCCGATGCCACTGCTTGCCCCTCCGGAGTGCGTTCCCGTCCCACAGCACGCGAGCTATCAAAGAGTAGCACGTCACCATGACGGAGAGGGACAGGCAGAAGACGGCGATGATGGCTCCGTTGGTGGCCATTTTGACTGTTTTGCATTTTATTATGCCGCAGTACGCCTCGCTCTCCTGCCACGCCGCCTCAGAGTAGAGGATCTCGGGGAGGCTGAGGAGCACCGCGACCAGCCACACGCCGACGGCGGCAACTTTCCCGCCTATTAGAATCTGACTGCGCAGCCTGAGCATCTCTTGGGCTCGGGCCACCACCATGTAGCGGTCGACGCCGATGCAGGCCAGCAGCAGGAGCCCGCTGTACGTGTTGATGGTGTAGCACGCGCGCGTGGCCCTGTAGAGGGCGACGGAGGAGCTCCACTCCAGCGTGTCGGCGGCCTGCAGCGGGAGCGTGAGGAGCAGGAGGAGGTCGGCCAGCGCCAGGTGGAACAGGAAGACGTCGGTCATGGAGCGCAGCCGGAGGCGGCGGTAGAGAGCAAAGGTGGCGATGACCAAGCAGTTCCCCACCACGCCCAGCAGGAAGACCAGGCAGAAGACGCAAATCTGGAAGGTTTTGATGGTGAACTCCTGCTCTCCAGCCTCACAGAAGTCAGAATCGTAGTCGGTGTAGTCTGTGATGTTACTTGTGTTCAACGAGTAGTTCAGAAAGTCATAGCCCTCGTAATCGGTGAAGTTTGTGATGTTACTTGTGTTCCACGACGAGTAGTTCAGAAAGTCATAGCCCTCGTAATCAGTATAGTCGACGACGTCGTCGGCGACATCCATTGCTGGTGGGGAAGGAAATGAAGACTGTAAATCATTCATCAATGAGAAGAACATATATATTTTATGATTTTATGATTTTTCGGTGGATGGACAGTGTAGACGATTGTAAACAAATGTGTAATAAATTTGGACTTTTGAATATGCTTGTCAGAACATTTTTAGCCTCGTGCCACCATCAGGTGAACATTACGTAACCGTGCATGTGTAACTGGCTGGTTGTTTGGGTAAGTTTAGGTTGAGCTGTGAGTTTGGACACTTGTTCATCACGGTGTTGAGAAAAACCAACGAGATGGATGTAATATGCATCTTTAATGTTTGATTATGATATCTGGCAGGATGTGTGAACAAGCTTAGAACCTTCAGGTGTTATTTGCTTCTTACATGTTTAAAGCTGTTTAATAATCTGTTGTTACTTCTGAACCACCGCTTCAGACCACGAGTTTCAGCTGTAGGATCACATTTAAAAGAGGATAAAATACATATAATCAAATACATATTCTTTAAGTTCTTTTCAATATGTTACATTTACTGTTTAACAGCCTGTAACCTGCTCAATAAAAGCCTTCTGCTGCATGTCTGTACTGATTATTATGAGTCATTCTGGGCTTCTATGAAATGTCCCAGTTGAACCAGCTCGCGTGAGGACCTGGACACCGGCCTGGCTTGATTTTGATCAGAATACTTCATGTCACGATATCAGGAAACACCACCTCCTCCACGCTCAGGTTGAGAGTGAGAGAACTGCAGCTTCGTTCCTCAGTCTGACTCAGCAGCTTTGATATTTCAGTCATTCCGCTCCGGGTTGCGTGAGACTGGCACCGGCTCGTTGTCGCGTGGGAAGCTGTGGGCAGCTTCAGCGTCTACAGATCAGTCAGTGTCGCGTGCCAACAGCCTTTACGGGCAGTTTCCACAATCACCCTTTTTCATTTCATCTTTCACTCTGAAACTCAGTCACTGTTGAGGCTGCTCGCAGTATGTAATTGCTCTTGTTCTGTTAATATCTTTTTTCTTTGGTGGTGGATATAGATATTAAAGGAGTTTCCCTTAAAAAAGGTAAGAGGAAGTTAACAGACTCGTGAGCAGAACGGCGCTGGGGTTCATCTGATATTTGTATATTTTCTTACTTACTAAAAGTTAAACTGCTACATTTTGGAAACAGGAGTTGTTGAGTTGTGAGGCTAAATGTGATTTAGTGTTATTGTAACTTTCTACTCCGGAATGAACGGAGGAGTTATTCAGTGTGCAGTTAGATGCGTAGACTCGGTCAAAACGGTTGTTTTTCCAAGTTGTGCTTTCTAACTTTACACATATTTGTGGAAGAAAACGGAAACATTTGATGATGAAATATAGAACATTTGTTTGTGTTTTGCTCCGGTAGCTGAAGGAAAAAGTAAATGTCTACTTAAAGAGAATCTGAATCTGAGTCATGGCTTCTGATGAGACGTAATCCCAAACTGACGAAGAGTTTAGATTCATATTATGATTTATTAACTGTTACAGGCCTGCTGCCTCCATGACGGTTTACAGCATGACAATAGTTTTAATATATCAAAAACTCATAGTCCACAATGCAGCATCTTTCTTGACTTTTATTTATTTCAGTGGTCTTCCTCTCTGTGTCGCAACTGCATTAGTGCAATATACTGAATAATACGTCTCCTAAAAATAAAGAATAATAATATGGCACAATATTTATTGACCTCACATTCTGCATTTGATACCATAATCCAGCCCGCAGTCAATAAAAGGAGTGCTACTAGGATCAATTCTTGGTCCACTATAATACACATATATATATATATATATATATATATATATATATATATATATATATATATATATATATATATATATCAGAATTACTTCTATGTATTTCAATGCATTATTATGCCGATGATAGTGTGCTGTATGGCTCTACCGTGAGTCCTAAATGCAGAAAGACAGAATATATGGTGTTCTGCATCGACATGCTTCTCTGGCTGTTCCAAAAGTCACATTTTTATTCATAAAAAAAACAAAGAAACAAAAAGTGGACTCTTGCGGCACTAGACTTAGACTTGTATTCGGCCTTTATTCAAGTCTTGATACAGAGACTATGTGTCGTTACACTCGCCGTCTTCACTCAAGCTGTTCAACTGTTATCGTCACTTTTAAAGTCTCTGTATCGCGGTATATTGGACGAACATCAGTTGAAGGATACTCACCCCAAAATATATGTGACTTTATATATTTGGCTTTATTAATCTCTTCTCTCCTCTCATGTAACTGCTAAACTCAAGCTAATTATTTAAGAATGGAAAGTCCCTCTGCGGACTGCGCTGTGGACTGACGTACTATATGCACATTTTAAATGAAGCCTAATTATCAGATGTTTATAGCTCTCCTACTTGTTTCTATTTACTCAGTTTAAAAAAAAATTAAATACATTTAATCTTTTGCACATTGTCTATCTCAGCAGCAGGAGGCCGCTCGTGATACGATGTCTTCAAAACACATGTTCTGGTGCTCGGTCGCGAGGGACCATCTGAAGACCAAAACATTTGTTCTTTTATTCTCACATGTCTTCAGCTTTTAGATGAAAGTATAGACGGGCTGTTTCTTTCTATTCTTGAGCGCGTCTTCGGTCGTCTGACTTTCTATTCTTTTCTTATGCTGGCGGTCAAAGGTTACGCTACATTTGGAGAATTTGAATATTGTCAATATGTTCTTTCCTTGCTTGTCAAACATAATAGATTTAACCCTAAAACTCTACCGGATCAAATCATTTAGATTTTTAACCTAAAACATTTGTTTTCAGCGTCACATTATTTAAATATCGTCAACAGTCCTTCAACTCTTTGAAACTGCGTCTGTAATAACAACGAACAATATCAGGAAATCTCAACTCCCTCACACTCAGGTCGAAAGTGAGATGGTGTCGGCTGTCGGACGGTTTGAGTGGGCTGCACTTTGATATATTCCAGTCATTGTTCACAGCTGTGGTGTCACGCTGTTGCCGTGTGGGAAACCATGAGCAGCGTTAAGACCAGTGAAGTCACTCTCATTTCTGCTTTTTACTGTCGCTACATTATGATATTAATATTATTATTTGTTCCTTGTTAGATGGGGTTTCCTCTCAGGGAGGTCTGGCTTACAGTAAATAATCTCCCTTTAATCTCCCTTAATTAAGTAGAATTGGGAAACATTTAATTTATTTGACATTTTTACAGACTTTGACAAAGAACTGATTTCATGATTTAATATCAGTAAGTGATGTTTATTGAATACGTGCAAATTAATCTGCATGTAAGCTCAGTCATGTTTATAAATGTATTGAAACATACTTGACTTTTTGGATTTAATATAAATCTTAAATTTCCATATATATATATATTTCTATTCATTATTATAAATGTTTCAGCTCAATGAGTATAAAAATTCATCACAAAATCTAAAAAACAATCTCAATCAGTGTTTAAAATCTTAAAAGGTGAGCCTCTCTGCAGGGGTCTTACCTGTGCTGTTGGAGGTGTTTGGCATGTCACCAGCCTTCCTCCTGAGTCTGAGATAGAGAGTTGAGAAGCTGCCACTCTTTAAAAATAAGCCTGCGGGCAAATCACCATAACCACCTCCAGCCAATGAAACCAGGTCTGCGTGTTGCTGACCTCGCCGTACCCTCCTGGGTTAGTTGCTTTCGTCAGAAGGAGGACGTTAAGATTTGATAGCACTTTCATATCTACACGGACTCTGTGGGATGCTTTTGATTATTCGTACTGATTCTGATAAGATTCTGATCTGCAGAACGATGTTGCTTCCAGTCAACAGATGTTCATCGTCACTGCAACTGTGGATTTTTGGTCAGTAATCATGATCGGTATTACGTTTTTAAATCGACAAAATATACTGTACATTTGGCAATATTTTATTTCCTTTGACAAATCTAAAATATGTCTTAATAAAAAGAGTCTAAATTCAGTGGCATGCTCACAGCACCGAGCTGGAGGCTCAGCAGACAACACGTGGAAAACGTTTGAGGGTGTGACTGCTGACGGCCACCAAACCGGCTCTCAACCTTTGGTTTAACTCTGTGGTCACATGGTTGTTTGTTGATTATGAGTCACATGAGGGTCAAACACATCAAGTCACAGGACAAAAAGAACATTTTGCTCCATTTTTGTGTAAAAAAAATTGAAAGTTTAACTTTGTCTTTAGTTAAGCTCTATTTATCTAATTAGGACGTTTAGATCGAGATATATTTTATACAAAAACAGACGTGACATAAATCACACTAGCTGCAACTTACAACTATTTTCATTATAGATTAATGCGCCGATCATTTTCTTGATTAATCAATATGACCAAGAGTCCAACGTGACTTCTTCAAATGTCCTGTTTAGTCCGACCAACAGTCCAAAAACCCCAAAAAATTTAGTTTAGAACGACATAAAAACAAAGAAAAACTGAAAAAGGTTTTAATATACTAAATTAAATTGTTGGCATTTCCGCTTGAAAGACGACTCAATCGATTATTAAAATAGTTGCAAAGTGAACTTGTTATGTGATCTGATGTCCTGGATGTTAAATATCTCCAGCACGTCTTTATGAATGAAAACACAGGTAGTGTGAGTGATGACCTCTGACCTTTTCATAAAACACACAGTGGTGAGTACAGCAACAGTGTGAGGACCTCTAATAATAAAGTGGAGATAGTACGTTAGTTTGTAACATAAGAATTAAATAAAAAGCCCCGTTCTCATATAAAAATACAACTTTCTTTTTTTTTTAAGTGAGGTATAATCTGCTGCTATACAACTGAATTCCTTAGTACTTAAAACACATTTACTGTAGCTATTAGATTTCCACTAAGAGCATAAACAGGTGTTTATTCATTAGAACAACGTACTCTGTGAAAAGCATACATTCTGTATTTTGGGAGTTTTGAGGTTTAGCTTTTGGAAATGAGGCTAGAACTTCACGCTAATGCTGAAAGTCTTTATTTGTGTTTGCGCATTTTTTGGCGTTTTATATGTATTTTTGTTGAGTTTAGTGCATTTTAAAAAGGCCTATCTACCGACGAGCATTGTAAACTGGCTCAAGTATTAAAAACTGTAGTGCAACAAGGATAAACAGCAATGCATCATCTGCATAGAATTGGACGTTACAATGTTGAGTTAGCAAATAAATGTAATTTACGGATAGCGTGAATAATATATATAGGGAGCCTTGTATAGATCCTTGTTGGACTCCTTTATGTAAAATGTAATTTTACAAAATGTTGCTTTTATCCATCCATCCATTTAGAGGCAAACACAGTTCACTTAACTTAACTCAAGTTCTAATCCAGAACCTTCTTGCTGTGAGGCCAACGTACCAACAAATGCACCACCTTGCCGCCCTTTTGCACGGTTACAGTTATGGTGAGCATCAAACCACAGTGTTTGCCCTGGAGTTGTACCATCAGGTCGATGTGAATTGTTTCGGCTCATGGGAACCGTTTGGCATGTTGACAGCTGGGCTGAGACGTTGACGTCTCTTGATCCACAGTGTGGTTTTTGTTAAACTTCTGATTTCCACCCTGCATGCTTGTTTGTATATGTGGTTATTGTAAACTGATGTGAAACCGGCGACCTGCTGTTCAACCTGTGAACACAACTCAGCTTGAGTCTGATTGGCTCTTTGGGTTGATGGCTACTTTTTTTTCTGGAGAGGTTCACATCACACTCATTTCAAACTTTTGTTTCTCCAAAGTCTTTTTTATTTATTTCTAAACAATCAATTGTTTTTATATTACAAATATTTGTTCACTCAAGCTTCAGACAACAACCTGCTATCCAGTGACTTCCTCTGACCTCTAATAGTATTATTGATTAGATTACACACACGTGTTGGTGCCCTTCAGTTAAAGAAAGGAAAACCCACAACGGTCACTGAAATAACCTGAAACTGACAAAAGTAATAATAAATACAAATGTACTGAAAATGAACTAATGAAAATCAGACATTACTTTTGAATTGTGATATTATTATTATACATTATGTAGCTTTTTAATGCTAAAACCAATCTTTTTTTTTTTAGTAGTAGCAGTTAGGAATGTTTCACATCATTGTTCTGCAAATCCACTAATCAATGAATCCACTTATCTAAGCCTTAACTGACAGGCATGCATATTCAAATATATGTTGTCAGTTTTAATATACCTGTACAGAGAATACTCTATATACTAATACTCTATATACTAATACTCTATATACTAATACTCTAGAATACTATATAAATCCCTTCTTCAGCAACTCAGACCTCTTTAGTAGCTTTGTCACAAAAGTCTCCATATTTTAATTTTTATTTATTCAGGTTTATGATTAGTTTGAATTATTAAACTATGTCTTACATATTACAGAAAATAAACAAGTAAAGGTTGTTGGACATGCTTGATGTAGAAAGCGCTGCAGGTGTGAAGAGAGAAAGAGGCGCAGCGTGGTTTCAGGCAGACATGGTGAGAAATAAGCTTTCAGATCAACAATTATTATTTCAAACTAAATATTTGAACCACTGGAGGGCGAGTTGAAACCAGCTTCAGTGATCATTTCAGCACCAGCACAACTCAAACATGGACAGTACAGCCACCATTGTTGCGTGCTGGAGCCATTCACTACTGAATACTAATCAAGTTAAACAGCGTTAAAGTGCGGAGCCTGTTTGTGGGCGGAGCTGTTGTGTGCGCGACCCTGAGACGGACGGCTCGGTTCGGACCCGAGGACGTTTCTAAAACGATCTGTACTCCTAAAAGTCTGGGTTAATAGAAGGGCCGGGTATCATTTAAAATGTGATTAAATATTAAATGTTGTATAAACACAAGTAAATAAAAAAAACACAAAATAGTCAATAACCGGCACAAACTTAATGGAATCTGGAACTAGTTGGAACGATCAGATGTGAGAATAACAGCATTGATTTGAGCAGATACTGAATGCTTTTTTAAACGTACGTGTCAGTTTTGGTGTGTTGACGGTAGTGTGAGGTGTTGAGTTGTTGTGTCATTCTGTCATCACTCAGAGGAGGAAATGTGTTTCTAAAGGTGTTAATTGATTGAAAAAAGAAATATGATTGTAACAGGAAGTTTCATTCAGTTTCATTTCTTACACACTTAATATATTATATGATACTAATAAAGCATACTATATTAAAGTAAATCCTTCATCCTAAACTGCGTTTGTCCTGATTTCTTTAACATAAAATACTAATTAGACAATATTTACAGCTCCTACAAACAAAACAAATCACAAGAACTCATCGTCATTCTTGTATTTCCACAATCTACAGAAACAGCAGTCAGTCTAGCAGACGGCATCATGACAATAATAATAATATTTGGCTGCTACACATCCTTGATTTTGCTTTTCTGAATTCCGAAGAAATGTCCCTAAATGTCTTTCAACATGCAGCAAAAACCCCAGAATGCCAGAAAAAGCTTCCTGTCTCCGCGAGCTGAGGTGTAGACTGAAGCCATTACAGAGAGCTCCGACATCCTGCATATTAAAACAACACACAGAGAACAGGAAGTTTGTGGTGTGTTACAGGCAAAGGCTCACTTCTGTATTTCAACATAAAATGAACAGAAATCAACTTCTGTTTTTTTGCACAAAATACATGAAACTTGTTGTTTTTTGGTGTTTTTTTGTGCCTGCATCATTATTTTGTGTCACAGCTTTCTTGAGCAGACTGAGGTATTGTTTGTGTGTTTTTTGGGAGGTTTGCCTATCTGTCATGTCAGCACCAGCTTCCTGATTCCAGCCACCTTCTAAATGCTGCTAAATGAAGGAGGAAATCCCTTAAGAGCGTTTTCAGTGACTATCTGAGGAGGAAACCGCGCTGCCTCCCTTTACCCACAATACCACCAACATCAGGAGAGTCCCATTCCAATTAGGAGTTACATCCCTGGAGTACTATCGTGTTGTTATGGCAGTAGACTCACAGGGTAAGTAAAGACATACCAGCACTTCCTCTTATTTACTACAAACAGATGCAATCTGGAGCTGAGAAACATGGATTTCTATTGTTTGTATAAAAACTGGTCTACTAAACTTCATACAAACATGAGGAACCATTTATTCCTACCGATCCAAAACATATAGTTTCATTTCCTTTGCAAAACGGCTCAGTTCATCCAAAAACATCTGGTCACTGCAGTTTTTTGGGGACCATTTTCTGCAGCACAATAATACACATTTAGTGCTCTAGAAATGGGTTTTTAATAGTTTTTGGACAACAATGGGGCTCTATGGAACATGAGGAATATTATATATTAGACAGAGATGCACAAATAGTGGGATTAATTCAGTGTTGGTTTAGGTCTGAATATGGGATTTACTGAGAACAATGATATCACGTATCAGCTTCCTTTTCTCTGTAGTTGCATAAAGCATCCCCTGCTTTATGGTCTGTGTGACTCTAAATGGACCATCATTTACTAAATGAACATCATGCTGTATTGAAGAAGACTTTAAACTAGAGATTGAGACCATAAACTCATGTTTACAATGTTTACTGAGGTAATAAATCAAGAGAGAAGTAGTCATTTTCTCATAGACTTCTATACAACCAGAGGAGTCGCCCCCTGGTGGACATTAGAGAGAATGCAGCTTTAAGACATTAAATGCATTTTTGTGATACAGCAACAAACTGATGAGTCCTGATTTAAAACGCGTAAAAGGTAAAGTAGGAATACAGGTCCAGTTATTTTGGATAACCTGTAGAAGGTGTTGTTTTGTATTTATGAATCCTCTTATCCTCTCATGCGGTAGTAGATTGTCACCTCCACTTCTTCCACTCCTCTTCCTCTTCTATCGCTTCGATCTGTTTATCAGTCATATTCCAGCATCACCGGACCACACAAGCACAAACACAACAAACACAGCAGGGCCGAGATAAAGAGGGTTGGGCTTGTTCCTTTAAACCCACTCAGCTCTCAGACCTTCAGCTCGGGTCACCGACCGGCCTCAAAAGGTTACCGACGATCCGCTCGCCGATCTCCACCATGATCCTGTACCTGCTCTTCCTCACCCTCATCCTCGGTACGTATCCAACCGACACGTTTTAAGGGTTTTAGGTTAATTCCATTTTTTACTCTCTTAGCATTTCCTGTTCTTTTGGGGGTCCATTGTTTTCCTTGTGTGTGGGACAAAGGTTGTGAGGCAGCGTTTTAGTTTCAGCAGCAGTAAAGAAAAGGCTGGTGTGAGAGTCTTTTTAAAAATATGTGCTGGATTTGTTCTTTGTTGTTGAAGGTAAAGTGGAATCACAGACGGCCAACATGACAAGAGAAGAGAAGAGCAAAGTTGAGAGGAACCAAACATTCAGAGAGTCCGTCGCCAACAACAGTAAGACCTGGTTTTTAATACGCATAATTAATCTAGATTAATCGTTTGGTTTATCAAATTGCTGGAGAGCCTAATATGTCCTCTACAGTTCCCCTCAAAGTGATTTAAACAATCCAAAATATTAAAAATACACAAAACAACAAACGTTAACATTTTAAAGCAGAACATCAGGTGGAACCAGAGAATTCTTTTGACTTTAACGTTTCATCATTTACTAGAATCGTCAGTAAATTCTCTGGCAATCAATCAATCTACTAACCGTTTGTCGGACCATTCATTTACTAAATCATTCATGAAAAAGTAATCCTGATAATTAGGAAGCTGAAACAGGAAAACGTGTGGATTTGGAGCTTGAGAAAGAATTAATCGATTAAGTTTCTGTCTCGTCGTTTTAGCGTTTAACATGTTCGTCACTCACGTCTGGATTATTCCTCACAATCATCACGTCATCGTGTGGATTTGACATAATTCATTCACCAAACATGGAGAATATTGCTCAGAAGTAAACGTCTATTGGACCGACAGGTACAATGAAACTGGGCGGCCCGACACCCAGTCTGGACAAAGACGAGAGGAGCCTGATCGAGGAAGAGCTGCAGAACAACCAAACATCGAGCGTTATCACAGAGGACGACGGTGAGTGTTTCTACGTATTCAGCATGAAGACAGGAAACCCAACGTCCGTATCTGTGCCTTCAACCTTCCTGTACTTAAAGTAGCTGCTTACTTTGTGATAAGCTATCAGGCCAAGATAAAGAAACATGCTGAATTCTAACTTTAAGAAGCTGTCCACTGAATAAAGCAACATTAAAACACAAAATCTGTGATATCTGTCATCCGTTTCACACAGTAAGACACACTGAATAATGTACTTTATTCATGTAACGGTGGGTTTCATTAGAAATGTTTTGTTTGCATTACTTTGCAGAGAGTTTTCAGGACCAGGAAGATAAGTTCCAAGGCGGAAATTGCCAAGAGAAAGTGCTGGAAGAATATAGTCACAGCATTTGTGGTGCAAATTTTCACACACAAATGATGTCAATCAGCGCGGAAGACTGGTGTGTGATGGAAAATATCATCAGGTGAGATATTAGGTTTTATTTCTAATTTTAATCAGATTTTTCTTTGCCTCAGTTTTGAAACTATTCCTCCAAAATTAGCCCAAAAACTAAAATCTTGCAATGCAAAGTGCACTGCAGGGCCACATGGAACATTATATATGTTTGCAGTATTATAATTAAATGCATTAGTTTCTCTGAGTAGTTTATGTCATCTAGAAATAAAGTATAAAGTCGATTAATTACACCGTTGTGGTGGAATTCAACAAACCACATAATATTCAGAAGGTAAACTAAATGGCATTTCACACTTATTTACATCTGCTTTTAACATGTATTAACTGTTGTAATGATCAATTAATCATTGTAACATTCCCTGGTTTCAGCTTCTCTAATGTGAGGATTTCATTGTAATATATGATCATAACACACTGTGTGTAACAGTGTGTTCTTATTTAACACACAAGTGTGTAAGTGTGTAAGAATAAAATGAAAATATTCAAGTTAATTAAGTTCCTCAAAATGTTACTTAAGCACAGCACTTTGGTAAATGTACTTAGTTACTTTTTATGAGTCTCGCAAACAGCAGCACACCATCAGCAGCTCAGTCAACACTGAACTGGAATGTTTTTTTTAAACCAATCAGCTAATAAACTAAAGTTTTAAAGTCATTTTCTAACTCACGTTATTTGACGCTGAATCCCATTTTCCTTCTCTGTCATCAAGATGAAGCAGTGAATATCCACGTTGCATGAAATCCTGCTGAGCTTTGTTGTTGTTTGTTTGTTGACGTCACTTCCCTCCAGCTGGCCATCATCAGCAACTCTGTTTAGCAAATTTCTCCTCTGCTCTGTGCAGCCAAAGTACGACTGCTTCAGGGTTTCTTCTTCCAGAGGTCCGTTCATAGTTTCGCAGTGATCGCTTCTGACTGTTTGATTTTAGCCTTCAGTATTTATTAATCAACTTCAGCTGCTTTTAGACCACAATGACGCGACTGCCGCCTGGATTTGTAAGACTGCAGTACTCTTTCTGACCACACAGACGGAAACGTGATAGACGCTACAACACAGGGGGGCGCTGTTTCACTCATTTCGAGATAAAAATGGCTGCAACAACGACATATTATTAATACTAATAATATTATACTACTGCTAATAACAATACTATACTAATAATAATAGCAATGATTGTTATTCTATTTATTGTAATTGTTGGTATTTTTATTATAATCAAAGGTATTATTATTAACAGTAATTATATGAATATTATTGTTATTAAAACAATAAGAGTTTTATTTGTATACCTCTAGGTAAAAAAATATTTAACATGAGTTTTACAGACATAAAATAAGAGAACACAATAATAAAATAAAATACCATATATGGCACCATATGCATAACAAAAGTATACGATAAATACATTAAATACATTAAATTAGAAAGCTTTTATTATTATAATAATAATAGCTTTATTTGAATAACATGTTTCAAAACACAGTTATGAAGTTTGTTTTATTGTTATTTTATTCATAGGAACAAAATAAGAAAAAAATAATATTGAAACAACATAACAACAACACATTGGCTTTATATGCACAATGAGGATATTATACTGCATACAAAAAAATAGTCCCCAACAAATGCCCTTTTTACTGTTGTTTGAGTGATTACAGTGATTACAGTGATTACAGTGATTACAGTGGCCACCTAATTTAGGAAATTACTGAATTACTAAAAATGACATTAAAAATATATACTGTGACCTGTTTTAATAAAGGATTTCCTCAGTAAGAAGCAAGGAGCTTGAGACCGAGAGCCACAGATGGACAAACACTCTTTAGTAGCCTACTTTCATGAGATTTGCCGACAATAGGAGTAATATTGAAGAATATCCTTTAAGCAACGGTACACTGTGAATACTAATGAGGCACTGGGAAATATCCATCATCAGCACTGAGCCAAGTGGAGTCAGTGCCATCAGCCCCACTGCAGAGTACACGCAGCTTTAAACGTTTCCCTTCACAGCCTCAATCATTTACGATCTGTTTATGTTCAAACAGGAAACAGTTTGACCACAACAGTCTCGCTTTAAGTCACAGTAGATGTGCCGCACTTTTCAAGTGCTTCTTGGTCCAACTGAAGAGTTTCAAAAGGGACAAATGTCTTCATGTGAAATCGGAGCCCTTCATGACAAAATGTGATGTAAACTCTCTTCTCTTTGTTAAAGAAGTCCCTTAAAAGAAGCCCCGCCCGAAAGCATCCCCTGCTTTATGGTCTGTGTGACTCTAAATGGACCATCATGTACTAAATGAACATCATGCTGTATTGAAGAAGACTTGAAACTAGAGATTGAGACCATAAACTCATGTTTACAATGTTTACTGAGGTAATAAATCAAGAGAGAAGTAGAGTCATTTTCTCATAGACTTCTATACAACCAGAGGAGTCGCCCCCTGGTGGACACTAGAGAGAATGCAGCTTTAACACATGAAGCATCGGCTTCACTGTTCAGAACTGGAGGTTAATTCACTGGTTTCTCGATCTTTTCCAGACCATACAACGACATGACGCTCTGCATGGAGGAGCTGTCTTTTCATTTTGGCTGTTATCACCCACACCCCGTCACCCAGGACTTCTTCCTCTCCGTCCACTCTTCCTACTTCCACAGCTGCTCTAAGAAGGAGCTTTCGTTTGAGGACGCACCTCACGGGCTGGTGGTCGCCCTCACTCTCATCTCGGTGAGCCTCATCCCCGTACTGGTTTATCTGGTGGTTCGGAAAAGAAGTGTCCAAGTGTGAGTTGTGTTGGACTCTCGTGCTCCATTAAACTTCAACATAATCTGTATTTACTGTATAATCCAGTCTGGTAGGAAATGAAAAGTTGAGAAGGAAGTTATGAAGCAACCTTAAATGTAAATGTGAACTAAATCTCAACGTTTTTTCACTTTGTATATGTTTTGTTTAAATGTGTTTCACTGACACTTCGTGTGTTTTAAAGGAGTAGGATTTAGAGGCGTCTAGTGGTAGTGCTAGGCATCTAAAGGACAGGGGGTTCTTTATGCTAAGCTAGGCTAACCCACTCCTGGCTTTAAATGCGTATTTAAAGGGACAGTGTAGCGCATTTACAGCTGGATGCAATCTGCAACCTCACCACTAGATGCCACTAAATCCTTCACACTGCTCCTTGAGACTGCAAGTCTGGTTCTATTGTGTAAGAAACAAAGTCAGCCTGTTAGCATCTCTAAACTCACGAACACAGGATATGTTGTTTGTTTCATCTGTACGAAATCTAAAACACTGTGAATAAGAGCTTTAACATTTAGTGTTTTCAATCTTGGTTTGCTGGACTACAGCAGAAACAGGAATAAATGCACCAGCGTCCGAATACTTTGTGACTAAAACATATGATGTTTTTATTGCAACAGAATACTCTTTACTTTAGTCTTGTGTGGTCAATGTTCTCCTGCTGTCTTTTCTAGCAGAAGCATTTGCTTGTTTTTAGTGATTGCTTTGTTTTCTGTTTCCCTTCTTGGTCAGATCTCTGTAAACGCCTTTTGGGTGTTTTTTGACTTTTACTTCTTTAACGCATTAACATGTTTTTTTGTGTGTTTTATTCTTTGTGCAAATAAACAAACTAAACCAAACCAAATGCACGCAAATCTGCAAGAAGCTGCACACACGGTGAGCTACTAGTGCACACAAACAATAAAGTGTCTCATTGTGACGTTTCTAAGAAAATAAAGTTCACTTAAATCTGCGGTGGTTCCTGGTGGTATGCGTGTGTATTTGTGTGTTTGCTATCTTTGTGAGGACAAGATTGAGTTTCAGACTGTGAGTGTGAGGACATTTTTTTTCACAGTGAAAACATTTGGTCAGCGCTCGCTTCTTCAAAGCGCTTGTTTTTGGGGGTTTCGGGTTAAAGTGTGGTTTAGATCAGAGGTTAGATAACACAGCATGTCAATGAGAGTCCTCACAAGTATAGAAGGGCTGGCTAATCTGCTGTGATAGAAGCCCTGTGATGTTGTAGAAGATGCTGAAGATAAGAAGACGGGAGGAAACATTAGCACAGAGTCTCACTAACACCAGCTCTGCTTGTCCTCTGTATGCACTGGAATGACGTGACACACACACACACACACACACACACACACACACACACACACACACACACACACACACACACACACACACAGGTAATAAGCCCAACCATTTCCTTCTTCACACACCACCCAATGCCACACACTCGATCACACCCTCCAGTTTCTCTTCAACCTAACCGGAGTCCGTGTGAAACTGTATTTTCAGCTCAATGATACACTTGAGATCAACAAAGAGCTCTATTTAAAGAATACCTGCTTTAATTCTATGATGTATGTGCTTTATTATGAGTACCTTAACTGAAGCAGTGAACCAATGATCACCAGATAACATACAGGGTCAAATAACTAATAATATATTTGATGTGAAGACATACAGTCTGTTCTGTAGACCCTTAATAAAAGGTGAAAGTCCATGGACTAATGGTTTAAAATGTTCTGCACTGACAGGAGACCGAGGCTGTTGAAACAATGATGGGATGCATTTCTTCTCTCACACATATCAGTGGCAACATGTTTGCTTTGGAGCAGCATCTCCTCCCGGCAGAGACAGACCTTTGTCTCTCTTATCTGGCAGACTCTGTTGTTAGATGTCCTGCTGGTCGCAGCATGTTTTTAGCATTTTACCGCATCACACAATTTAAACCATTAACTGTAATAAAAATGCAAACTTAAGGAAAGTCTAGTGTGTTTTTAAATGAATGAAATACATCCAGAGTGTTTCGTTGTCACGTTGAAGCAGGAGAGGAACAAACACAACCTCAGTGTCTCAAAGTGCTTCTCAGAAATGAAGCATTGTCTTCTTGCGACCTGTAAATATGTGACCAGTTCAACCAAAGTTCAACATTTTTTACAGTAAAGTTATCCATTCATTTACATAAAATAGACGGAGTGAAAATAATCTCCATGGTTTTGTGAAGCAGAAATGTTTTCCTGTTAATCAATCAGGTCGGGAAACACTTTAAAATATTAAGATTCCACTTAATTGGAACAAAGACCTAAACCTCAAAAGTACACAGAAGTATGTTGAGATACATACTTTTGTCCAGAAAGGACACAGTGACACCTACTGGTTCAAATGAGATAAAAGCAAATAACTGCTGATTTTAGACCAAATATATATATATTTTATTTAAAGGCTGGAGTCTTAAACTTCTCAAGAACACCACAAATAACTAATTCAGTTCATAATCAAGAACCAGTCTGTGGTTTAAAGAGCCCAACAGTGACCGTGCCCTCAGCGAGAGATAAGCTGACATCAAACAGAACTGCTTCATTATGAGAGAATCTCCACCGATTGGATGTGAAGCCGCAGGAGGTCAGACGGCTATAAATGAGTCAGCGGCTCATCGGTGACTGAACCAGGACGGGACGGACTGAGGAGAGACGACACTACATCAGCAGAATCTGTTCTGTAAGTATTTGAGCTGTTTCTATAAAGTATAGCAGCAATATGACAAAGTAAACATATTGGTTACAAGTATAAATACTGCATGCAAAAATACAGTAAATGTATAAGAGCTTCAGAGTGTTATGTTGAGTTAGAAGTACTGAGATTAGCAATACTGTAAAACTACTGCTTTACTAAACAAAGCCCTGTTGATTTTACTAGAAGAAGAAGTGTTATTATCATCAAAATGCACGTAAAGTATCAAAAGTCTTTTGATTTGGGGTGAACTGTCCCTTTAAGAACAGCAGCTGTATTATTAGGCTTCACATCATATTATCATTACAACATTAACACGTCCGCTTCATTTTAATGTTGTAGCAGATTAATAAGAGTGCAAATCATTATCTTAAGTAGTACTTTCTACTTCTGTGTATATATAAATCACAATATTTCCCTCCAAACTACATCTGAATGTGTACATTTACATCATATCTTTGGAGGTACTGTGATACTCTTTGATGAAACGTTACAGGAAAACCACAGCAACACTTTGCAGCGCTGAGAAGCTTTAAAGCTTCACTTTGTTCTGACTGTTTGATGTTTAGACAACACAGTGTGTCTGAGGACAACTAGAGCGCTTATGTTTCCTCCTCCGCCGCCAGACACAAGGGGGCGACCTGCTCATCATCAACAGTGAACCAGAACAGGTAGAGGACAACAAGAGGGGAACGTGCAACAATACAAATAATGATCCTCATGATCCAACTCATCTATTCTCCTCTTTAGAGCTTTGTCTTTGAGAGCAGCCAGGCTCCTCAGACCAGCAGCAGGCTGTGGATCGGTCTGACGGACGCGGAGGAAGAGGGTGAATGGAGATGGGTGGACGGCAGCCCGGTCACTTCAGATGTCCAGTAAGTCAAAGTTAATTATTTGGTTTATTTGTTTTGTTATTCGTTGTGTTAGATAACATTGTGTCTTGTGCCGTTCTGTTTTTTTTTAAATATAAATTTGATGTTTCTTTTCCTGCAGGTACTGGCTGAGCAGACCAGGACTGGGGACGGAGCCGGACAACTGGAAGTTGGACAACCCTCTTGGAGAAGACTGTGGACACGTGGACGCCAGTGAAAATGCTCTCAAGTCCTGGATGGACGGTTCCTGTGAGACACCTTATAGATGGATCTGTGAAAAGAATGTTTAAATCGTCCAAATTTATACATTTTGTAAATATACTCTTCCATACGGAGGATTTTATAGGACTATATGTTTGATGTGCACTGTACATACATGACATCTGAGTGGTGATAGTGTACATGTTTCTTTCAAAATAAAACAATACTTAGTCTGTCAAGTCTTTTCTTCCTTTTTTATTTTCAAGTATAAGTGTCTTCATGTAAAACAGACTGCATTGTCTTTCTTCAAGAGACAACACCAAGATAATACACAACATAAAGTTGCAGCATTCGTTTTGAAATGCTGATCCGTAAAAAAGCAAATAAAACATGAAGAAATGCAGTTTAAGTGTTTTTTGGACATTTCAGACAAGACATCTTCTGGACGGTATACCATGAGTTAGAAATGTAATACATAAAATACAGTTTACAAAGAAATCCACCTACTTTTCTACATTCGATGAATGCAATAGTGAAAAGTGTACAAATGTTTTGATTGTTCTGATCCAACACTTTAGACTAAACATAACCAAGTACTTCTCCTGAGTTTTGTTTTGTTTCAATTTCGTAGTAATTTTAAGCCGAGCCGTGATAGTTTCACTAAACGTAACCAAGTAGTTTTGTAAGGTTTTTTTGTTTTGCTTTGTTTCAATTTATAACGTTTACCACGGGTTTAAATCTGCCACTGTGAGAAAATACATTCCCCTCCAAAACCTAACTGAGAGTGCAGTTTAGTTGTATGAGGAGAAAAGAGGGGATCACCACATTAATGAGGGACTATCCTCTGCGCACCACGAACATCGGTACCGTATTTAACGCCAATCCATCAAATAGTTGTTGAGACATTTCGCTCAAACCAAAAATCTGTTTTAATGGATTACCAAACAGATTAGAGTACCTACTCTTGGGAACATGATTTTGTCCGCAAAATTGTATGGCAACCCATTCAATAGTAGTTGAGTAGTTTCAGTCTGGACCAATGGGTGACCATCAGACCTACCAACCAACATTGCCATCCCTAGAGCAGAGCAACAGCGCTAATATGGCTAGGAGTACAACACATCCCCAGCCCTGTTGTTTAAGAAGACTAATTCATTTTAATGTAAACTAATTTTAGGAGTCAGAAACTACTCCTTTTTGGTTTTTCTCCTCCTGCACAGTCGAATGCAAAGGAATCGTATTGATCCCACGACAACAGCTGTCAGCATCAACAAGACTGCTACCAAAAAGCATATAACATCCACAGAATAATAGGCGTACCAGGGCATCTTATAGGACTCAGTGCGTAAATGTGAAGCTCCTTTGTGCCTCATAACAAACTCAATCCAGTAAAGTGCAGTTTCCAGAGGATGCATCGGTTTGTCCCGATGGAGGGCAGAGAGACGCTTCATGTTATTTCTGTAGGAGGGATTGTGAAGAACTTCTTGTATCGCTTCCAGAAAGCTCTGACGAGTGAGTTTGGTCACATCCACCACCTTAGCGGCTCCTCGCGCCTCCAATCTCAAAACGTTCTCAAACTGGTCAAACAGAAGGGGTATGCCTATTATCGGCACCCCGTGGTAAATGGATTCGTAGATCCCGTTGGTTCCACCATGAGCCACAAAGGCTTTAATCTTGGGGTGACCCAAGAGGTCGTTCTGGGGCATCCATTTTACCAGTAGGGTGTTGTTGCCCAAGTTGTTGGGGGGCTCAATGGCATGCCTCCATATGACCTTTTGAGGAAGTTGGGCAAAAGCAGCAGCGATTTCAGAAGTGATTTCTACAGGTAATCCGTTCACTAGTGTGCCAAGAGACATCAGGATGAATCCATGCTCGCCTGAACTTTCAACAAACTCCTCCAGCTCTGATGATAAAGGCTTAGAAGGCTTTGACTGGAAACCACCAATGTAGGCGATGTTTGGCATGGTGGGTCTGGGGAATTCAAAGACAAAATCCACCCTCATGAGCCAGATGTCTGCTGCTTGTAGAAGGTGATAGAATGTTACATCTGGACCAAAGTACCTATCTACCAGTCTATCATAATGAGGGCATACTATAAACTTGTCAATGCATGTGTTGAGAAAATAGTGGAATGTGTTCTTGACCCGTTGCCCAAAGGTCATCTTATCCGACGCGGCGTATCCTGACGTTGGAACATAGGATGTTGGAGATGGAGCCACCACAAAATGTCCCTCTCCACTGGTGATCCATCTCACGTTAAAAACAGTCGGTAGCTTAAGTTCATGAGCCACCAGAACTCCAACCGGCAACCCCGGGTCCAGAAGAACCACGTCAAACTGGGTGTCACGAATACTCTGCATCAGAGTCTTGTTCTCAAACATTTCTACCCCCAACAAGCTGGCCTGTCGGTGAATGTTCGACAGCGTACCGAGCATTTCCCAGTAGAACTTCACAAAGCCGCTAAGTGTGGCCCCCTCTTTGTGAATCGCCAGCATCTTGACCAGGAAGGTCACAAAGAAGTCCTCCTGCTCTATGCTGATGGCTCCCGGTAAGGTGATGGTGAGGGAGTGGTAATGCGGAGCGTTTTCCTTGACGTACCAGCTGGTGGCCGTGCGGACCACGGTGACCTCGTGGCCCCTGGAGTGGAGGCTCTGGATTAGCAGGTTCATGTTGACCCAGTGGCTTCCATCCACTGGGAACACCAGAATCTTTCCAGCCTGCACACTGGAGCTTGTTAGGAGAGACACACTCACCACCAGAAGCAGAAAAGAAACACCTGAGATGCTCCCCATCGAACAACCTTGAGGGAGAGAACAAGTACAAATACTTTAAAACTCGTGCTTATTGCCAGAAAAAATAAAACTAAAACAATGTATCTGCAAATACCAAACCTGTTGCTATAGGGTTTACACTTAAAACCAGAAGGAAATGACTATATGGACGCCAACAGTGAATGCCCTAAAGAGGAAAACCTGGAATGTTGATTTAACTGATCAAAGTCCAGAGGAATGCCTGTGCTAACTTAAGCCTGCTGTTACGCTCTCTAATCTCATTATCTGCATTCGGCCAGGACTTGCTAACACGCTAAAAACACATAGCGTTGTCTCCATTCATAGCATGCAAAAAAAACAAGTGCTGAGTTTCCTGCAGTTGAGAAAGTCAAAAGAGGAATCTAACACTGTGCACTCTTGCCTGCAGAGCAGCCGCGCACTTTGAGTCCTGCAGAGGTTAGTAGCAGCAAAACAGAGTCTCTATCTTTCAGTAATGCATTGAAGGCATTTAACTGAGTTGTGAATGCATTGTGTAAAAAGTGTTATAACCTACCTTTTAATCTCAGAAGCAGTGAGGAAACTTTCAGACGTTCAGCCTGCTCTGGTCAAGTGAAGCCCAGCGTCTGCATGGAAAAGAATCCAAAGTCCAAACCCCGATTATTGTGTTACATAAGGAGGAGAGGGTGTTGGGGGAGGGTGGTCCAACAAATGGACTTCAGTATGTATGTGTGTGTGTTGAAGGGGAGGAAAGGAAAACAGCTTTCCCACAGAGCCCACCCTCATTCTCCTGCAGACACTCTTCCCAAAACAGATTTTTTTATTTGTTGGCCTGCTGTGACCTTCACAACGAGCTCCTCCTGGAAAAAAAAGTCATTCTGTTAACATGAAAAATATTCTGTCAAGGAAAGAAGCGTGAGTTCTTTCTATCTGTTTTTTCCTCTCTAATGTATCATTGTTGGTTATTTCTGGTTCCTTGGGAGCATCACACATCTGTGGCTCACCAAAAACACAAGAAACAAATTGTATTTTCTGTATTTTTGTTATCGTCAACAAACTCTACGAAGTGACCGAAACCAAGTCCGTGTGTCGATACTCTCCGACTTCCCTATTCTGTATGGGAATAGCCTAAAACAGCTGGTCACTGCAGTTCTTATCAAACGTTACACAAACAAGAGGAAATAGTGCATTTGTTGGGGACTATTAATACACATTTAGTACTCAACAATGGCACACTTTACTTTAGCTGCTGAGTGGTTTGTAAAGTCATTAAATTAGTTTAATGAGTAACATGTGATTGATTTTAGTCAATTCAACTCTTTGAGTGTAAGAGGAAGAGGTGATATTTACTGAAGTACAACAGTCAAAACAAGCAGATTCAAGGGATTTGACTGAAACTAATGGTGATAATGGGCTTCTGCTTTCACTGGTCAGCTGTCGATGAAAAGGAGAACAGCTCTCAGAGTGGAACATCTTTGGGCATTTGACGTCTGGATCTCACCACCAACGGTCCTTCATCAAAATGTCTGATCTCAACGCTGCGCTCGTCCTGGTCTTCACTGCCGGCTGGTGCGTCACGTGTGCAGCCGACGTTGGGGATTTCGCTCCGTGCCTGCAGGTCTTCCATAAGTCGTGGCCTCCTAAAGGTCTGGCGGGGACCCCGATCTGCCAACGGTACGACAACCAGTACCACTTCGCCACGCTGTACAGTCGGCCGCGCCGCTCTCCGTGGTTCTCGGCGTACTTGTACTCTGCACCAGCAGGAAAGAGACCCACCTCGACCTGGAAGTTTGAGCCTCAGGTGAGCAAATTAAAACGTGGCGTTGAGTCACAGATTTGAAATGATTTACGTCATTGTTGTGAGCCACAGAGACGCTTTAAACATTTGTGTTGTTTTATGAGGATGCAATATTTAAAAACAGCATTAAGAACTGTTTGATCACTGATGTTCTTGTCCTGTTACTGAACACTAATTCACTTTGTTTTAAGGCTCTTTTATGTGAAATGTCTGTTTTGTTCTTATCTGTTTGCTGTTTTGTTTTTAAGTCTGTAAATTGTTCTTCTATGTGTGAAACTTTTATGCGGTCGTCTTAGCCAGGACTGCTTTTTACTTTTTCTATTTAAAATTTATGCCATTTAAAGTTTTTGTGTTTTTAAAAATGTATATTCTTGATAAAAAAAACTTTATGAAGTTCTACGAAAGGTGCTATACTAAGTAAAACGTAATAATATTATAATATTGTTCAATCTCAATGGGACTATACCCTGGGTTAATTAAAAGAAATTATAATAATTATTAGCATCCCATAAAATGAGTAATAAAGAAGGTTAGAGGGGAGCTGTTTAGATTATATATATGTAGGTTTACACGTTTTGGTTTAAATTGATGAACTATAGATGCATTTAGTTAATTTACTGGTTTATGTGTGTTTAAATTTAATTGCTTTAACTCAATATTACACTGAAACAAGACATTATTCTTAAACATCACCAAAAAGACAAATGTTTTGTACATACTGACGTTCCAGGTTTGCATCAGTTATATAATATTTCACACAGTGAAAAGAACTCTACAGGTGTTTACAGTGAAGCACAAGAAAATGAGGAAATGAGCCACAATAAAGCAGAACGTTCTCGTCTGTGTGCTCATGCTCTAAACTCTCTGGTTCATATTATTAGACTTGAATGCTGTGGAAGCAAATCTAGTACACGATCAAAAGTATTTGGATGTTAAAACAATACATTATTTTTAATCATCTTGTGAAGATTTTAATCACCTTGTTCTACAATTACACACAAATAAAAAATAGTGGGTTAGATTCTGGTTCTTTTGAAAGTCCACATCGAATGTTGTTGAACAAAAAAGAAAGAAATTCATTCAATTAAAATAAGATATTTAAATGAAACTTCAAGATTATATCTTTAAACAATGATAAATGGGGATAAAACATACAGAAAAGGTAAGTAAATAAATGTGAAAACATAAAATAACATTGCACTTCTCGTGATGGCTACTTATGCTGGGAGGATTAGAACTCAAGTATTTTTTAGCATTGCAAGTTTATTTTGAAAGGACTGTATTAATATAACGAGCAGAAATTGACACGTGTTGCTGGACTTTCGTATAAATTTACGAAAAATTATATCTTACAAACCATGGAAACCTTGTGATGTTAGCATTGTCCTCGTTGTCATTCATCACTTTTAAATCTCCCCCCATGAACAGCTAGCCTACCCAGGAGCCGACGGAAACATGATCCCCTTCCCTCCGGGCCCTCTGGACCAGAACGTGGTGGACAGCCAGGCAGTGGAGCTGGACTACATCAACTCCACCTATTCTCGCGGCCACTTGAACCCCAGCCTCCACCACCAGAGCCACGAGGACCGCTCGGCCACCTTCACCCTCACCAATGTGGTTCCTCAGAAGGTCGGCTCCAACGACGGGCCCTGGGAGGCCCTGGAGCAGACCGTCAACACGACCTTGGCGGCCTACTGTCTCGGAGAGGCCCACGTGGTGACCGGCGTCATCCCTTACCAGAGCGACGAGCACTGGCTCAGGAACCATCGCGTGGCCGTGCCCGAGTATCTCTGGTCCGCCTACTGCTGCCCGAACTACAACAACAGTCTTCCGGAAGAACTGAGGGACGCTTTCCCGACGTACGCCGCCATCGGCCGCAACGACCGCAACAGCACCGAGGAGATTGTTCCCGTCAGCCAGACGGCCAAGGAACAGTTCAGAGGGTTTGATGTGAGACAAATGCCGCTGGAAACACTGGAGAAGTATCTGAAGGACAGGTTCGGTGCTGCGGTCAGTGTTTTTTACGAGCAGTGCTCTGGATCAGACTGATCCTGCAGACACAAACACACACTCATTATATTGTTATAATAATATTAACGCTAATATCTAATTAAAGGATAAATATATGCACAGTGCCATCCAATGTGTTACAAAAGAGTACATTTATACATATATGATTGTGTTTGATTGTTTAAGGAACCTAAATTGACTTTAAAGGACATTAAAATGTTTGTTTTCCTAAAATACGTTTAGGAAGAAAAGCAGAACTCCGGTGGGAAAAGAAAGTGAAAGAATCACCTAATGAGAGTTAAAGGACAGACATGATCAAGAGATGAGGGGATTCTTTTGTTGTTGTTGTTGTTGTTGTTTACCCCTGGTGTTCGTTTTGGGGACACAAACATTGGTAACTTTTATGCTGCTTTGACCCGCTATAGCTCCTCGTCACATTAATGTACATTTTGCAGGTTTTTAAGTAATAGTTATTACATTTTGGTAACTACTCTTATTCATTTTCTTGCTAAAAGTTAGGGAAGGCAAGATACACACACATACTGTATATATATATATATATATATATATATATATATATATATATATATATATATATATATATATACATATCACACTTTATATCCAAACAGATTACACAAGAAACAAATGATCAAAAACAATCAATACATTTGATTTAGACGAAAAGATTGATACCACTCTCATATCGGTCAGTTAAATATAAAGGTGGAACCAGGAGGCGGATAGCTTAGCTTAGCATAAAAAAAACCCTTACTTGTTGTTTTTACACTTTGGTTTTCGTACGAATTAAATAAACTAATCCAACATATTCATTTAGATATTGGAGGTGCAGCAAGCAGAATTTGTTACCTTTGAACAGAG
This sequence comes from Pholis gunnellus, assembly GCF_910591455.1. NCBI lineage: Eukaryota > Metazoa > Chordata > Actinopteri > Perciformes > Pholidae > Pholis > Pholis gunnellus. The sequence goes on from NC_136548.1 coordinate 18,420,656, forward strand.
CCATGCTAGCTGTTTCCAGTCTTTATGCTAAGCTAAGCTAACCAGCTGCTGGCTGTAGCTTCATATTTTCTGCATTCATGAGCGGTATCAATCTTCTCATCTAACCCTCGGCAAGACTGTGAATATACGTACTTCACAAAATATAAAACTTCTGTTTCAAGCGTTTGAAACAGAGCTTTTGTTTTTACCTTCGGTTGACCTAAAACACAACTTGTTTCATGTTCCTCCACATAAGTGATGATGCTAGTCGACACTATGGTTTGGTTATGCTGAGTACAGGATGCAACGCCTCCGCTGCAGGTTTGAAGTTGTACATGGTCTTTGTGACCACTAGGTGGTGACCTTGTGCAACACATGCAGATGAGTGGCAGCTTCTGCTGACTGTATTCTGCAACTGGACGGATTTTACCGCAGTTTCATTTGTTGGAAATTCAAAGTAACACCAGACCTCATTATCTTGGAAATCAATTCATTATTTATCTTATTTACTAAATAATGTCTTTGATCTTTTGTTTTATATTTAAAACAGAATTAATCTTCATAAATTGCTGCGTTCTGACGATGTATAAAATAAATAGGGATGATATTTGTGCTTTAAGAGATGACTCATTCAGACAAACATTAACTCCTTCAGTTGGACGAGACCTTTTTATTTTTGTTTTTGTAATGATCACTAAGACACTCGTTTTCCTCATGTCACACTGGATTTATTGCATGAATGGTGCAGTAGCGCAGACGTACAGATGGCTAAACACTCATATCAAACACTGGTGCGTCAACCCGGATTATTTAGTCAAAGTGAAAATGAATCACTGGTTTAGTGATGTTGTTGCATCATTGGAGTGAAGAGCTTGTCCCACACCTCCACCTTCAGCATGGCCCTGCCCAACGGGGACATCGTCGCCTTGATGTCCAAGTCAGTGCCCTCGAACGTGAGACCGCAGCCTTTGGCCTCCGCCCTCACGAAGCCGGTTTGCTCCTTCTGTTCATACATCTCCTTGTACAGCTTCTCGTTGCACTCTTTGTCCTGGTTGTAGATCCCCAGGGCCAACCAGTTCTGGTACATGTTGTTGTCGTAGGGCACGGAGAACATTATGGCTACTTTCTCTTTGGCGCTGTTGGTTTTCCTCTCAAACAGGTCGTAGGTCAGGACGCCCACCGCGCCCGTGGATCTGCCGCTGGTCTTGCTGAAGTTGCACACCTCGGTTTTCAAAGGGCGCACGGTGGGTTGGGGGGGGCTGTGGCAGTTGCCGCTATCCAGGTAAACCCTTTTGTTTAAAAGGGAATAAATGTAAGATAATGAATGGATAGAAAACGCTGTAGTTTATTCAAGCTGCACTTTAACCTCAATTTACCCATGAAAAGGAAATAGATGGATGGAAAATGATTGTGTTACAGCAGCAGGTTATACACGGCAGCAGTAAATATACATCAACACTAGAGCTATAAATCTATAAAATACACAAGAAACTATTAGAAGAAACTAAATCTACCAAACTACAACTAGAATATTAAATGTTAAATAAGCATACTTTATAAAGTATGCTTTCCTAATATTACATTATACTTTTTCTTATTAGTACTATATTACTTAGATCTTTAAGTTGTCTGAATTCAATATTTATAGTCAACATAATTAACGATTTTAAGTTAACTTCACTCAGATCTTTAAGTTGTCTGAATTGACACATCGACATATAGTTAACCTAATTATTAATTTTGAGTTAACTATAATAAACTTTACTGCAATGACATGAGTTGCCTAAACACAGTTAATTTCAGCTTTAACAACTTAAAATGAATGAGCTACTTTACTTAAAACATTTTAGGCATCAGTTTCCTGACTTTTTTTAAAGCAAAGTCAACTTATCACATTGTACAGTGTACATGAACACGCACCCTTTTTTAGCAGTATTGTGTTCTACGTGTTGGACTTACTTGGGGTCGATGAGGCAGTAGCCCCTGGTGAGGTTGGTGATCTCGATGGTGACATTTCTTCTGCTTTTCTGGTTAGCAGCCAAAGCCTCCGCTGATTCACTCATATTGTTGCTGGTAAGAAGCTGCGACAGAGCATTAAAAATACAGCGAGCAGTTTAACACACACACTGATGTTAAAAATGTGTAGAATACAACAAACAAATGCGCGCTGTTAAAGCCTAAACGTTAAAGAATATTTGTCCGTAAAAATAAACTGCTTACCTGTCCGCGGGTCTCAGGTGTGCTACTCGCTCGGGCGATGCCAGATATGAAACACAGGATTCACTCTTTGGTTTGGTCTTTGTTGGGGAATGTGTGACACCAAAGACCTCACCCAAAAAACTGTCACCACCCACAGAGCGCACACACCTTCACCTGTGGCTCAGAGTAAGGATTGTTTTGTCTCCTGAGGAATGAAGGGTGCAGCCGACGGACCCGTTACTGTGGTATGTTTTGTTTTCATAATGATCTCATTGTTGCAAAGACACAGGCCGGTTTGTTCAGTGTCTCCTTCTGCACCACACCTTTAATCTCTGTGGTTTCTACCGTCTGCAGTCTGACTGTGGTTATTTTACATCTCACTCAAAGTGAAGCAAGATTCATGTTTTTTTCCTTGTCACCGTGTGTGATGATTCAAATTCAAAGACACAAAAAGAAACATCAAAGACCAGAAATCCATTCCATTCATTTATTTATTCATTTAAAGCGCCCGTACATGACATGAGACGAGAATGACACACACGTTACATGCATGGTTTGAAGGAACTGCACTGATGTGACTCATCTGCCCATCTTGTCGTACACCTCCAGTTTGATGATGGCCACGCCCTCGTCGGACATGCACCCCCTCACGTCCACACACCTCCCCGCGTACGCCACCCCCGAGCCGTCGGCCTCGTGGCGCACAAAGTTGGTGAAATCCTTCTTGTTGTACATGAGGTCAAACAGCTTATCATCGCAGGCCCGCGTGTGCTCAAATATGCCCACGCCGAGCCAGTTTTTGTAGAAAGTGTAGTCGTAGGGCACCGAGAACATGACGGCGATCACCTCGTTGCAGCGGCGTTCCTTCATGTTGAACAGCTCGTAGGTCATGACCCCCACGGCGCCCGTCGCCGTGTTGTCGTCCTTGGTGAAGGAGCACACCTCGGTCAGCTGGGTGCGCAGGGTTGGCTGTGGAGGATTATAGACGAAGCCCCTCTCCATGTGCACCCTGCAGGGAAGAAGAGGGTAGAAGCATTCAGATTCTAGGCTCAAGTTCTAATACCACAATGTACAAATACTCCATCACAAGTAAAATCCTTCTTTAGTAAAACACAGAATGACAAATGTGCTTTAAGTATCAATAAAGTACTGGTTTAAGGCTGCTGTGTAGTTCAGTCCAGTGCTCCCAACATGGGGGTGGGGCCTCTCCATTTAATGAGATTTTAATTAAGGAACATCTGAAACATGATCAGCCAAAACATTTTGGAAATCACTCTTTAATTTCTAAAAATGTGTTTTATTTGATGAGCTGATGTGACTTTTTAAATAAAATCTGAATAAAAATAAAAATAAAAATAATAATAAAAAAAATAAAAATTAAAAATTAAAGTACATTTCAGGTATTTAATCATTTGTCAGTTTTCTTCATTGGTTCGTACACAACCAGAGAAAATCAGTTAATCATCAATCATCCAACAGCGATTCTTACTGTGGGTTGACGAGGCAGAAGATGGAGCTGACGTTGCTGATCTCCACGGTGCAGTTGCGGTTGGTGGGGATGGTGTGGGAGTGGGCCTCTGCATGCTCAGGCATAGTGGCGGCTCAACGACGGGCACGAAGACGAGAGCTGTGGAGACGAGTAACGGAAAGTGATGTTTAAACGTCCGTTCAAATGGATTTCAATGAAGCTTCTTCAGTAAATAGAACTTGACCTGATGTGCTCAAACAATCATCCTGAACACGACACAATAATAAAGTGCATCCAGGACAACAAACGTTACACCAGCACACTATTTAACTGCTATGCATCTCTACGAAGGCATTTTAACAGACGTTGTATCTACTAATATTACCACTACATGTTTGTTTTTCTAAAATAATTCCATCTCTGGTGATTATTGCCTATTTATCAGAAAGTAAAAGCACTTACTTGACTTTATGTGACACACACAGGATGGCAGAGCGTCCTCTGAAAACAGGTCGGGGTTCGGTTTGGAGACAAGCATGAAGTCCCGCCCCCTCCTCCCCCCCAGGTACAGACACACCTCACACAGAAGGTGTGTCTGCGCTCACATGCGGTGTCACACGTGTGTGTGTGTTTAAAGCTTTCAGTGAATCAGACTCAGGAGACGTTAGGTGGAGTGTGTCTCTCCTCACACAGGTGTAGGACAGGTGAGCCCTCAGCGGCCGACGGGTGAAATACCTGAAAGTCTGGAAAGATTGATAAAGTAGCAGCCGCGCCCGTCAGACGGTCGACACATCTGATGACTCATTTTAGATCGACTGAACCAGTTCACATGAAAAGACCACATTCTGGCAGTTACATGTTGTGTTGTTTTACAACATTTAAAGTGCCAAAGGTTGATGAATGAGCAGCAGCTTGAAACAACAGACATCTGATTTTTCTTTCTGCTTTATGTTTGAGGAACTTGTTCCAGCACGAGCGGGATGGAACCTGAGCAAGTCCATCCAACAGCAAACACTCTGAGGGACACAGTCACATGGATGGGTTAACAAAGAAACAAAAAATACCACAAAGAGACAGAAAACGACCACAAATACACGCAAAAATACCACAAAGGTTTGCAAAAACGAAGAGATGCAAAACTAGCACAGAGAGACGGAAAACAACCACAAATACACAGAAATGTTGTGACTCTTTGAAGGAGCCCGACCCCGAGGTTGGGAACCACTGGACTAAACAACAGTAAAGCTAAAGCGCTACATACTGGTTCAAACCTCGGTACTGACACTCACTCAACACACATTCTGCAGAATCATCATTGAAGTACATTTAGCTGGTAATACTTTTACTGAGACAGGATATTAAGTTCAGTATTTAAGTCACATGTAATGGAGTACTTTTGTTGTATTACTACTTTGATTTATAAGTGAAGGATGTGAGTACCAAAAAAATAAAAATACCAATTAATCAACCAGAAAAAAAGATTGAGTTCATCACAAAGTATGTGCTAAAAGTAAAAAGTGTGCGATTTGCAGCTTTACTCTCAGTCGTTGGCCGATGGGAGTGGACCATAGAAACACTGATGTGTGAATCAAACCCTCTTGCTGGTTTAAAACCAGAGCATTTAAAAACAAACTAAATGTGAGTTTTAAGATGCTGATGATACGATCTCGATGTCTCCGCTCAGAGCCTCAGTACATTTTGCTGCATTGCAAGAGCAACTCGTCCAACAGGAAATGTCATCACCGCTCCCTAATTCATTCTAACGTTTCTGTGCCGTGTTGTGGGGTTTTTCCGTGTCTGCACATCTAAACAACAGCAACACTATCTAATCAATCAGAACCACACAAGTGCATTTTAGAAACAGAAAACAATGTTTGCAAATGTTAAAAAAATGAACACATGCAACTTATTTGCCGTTCGACCTAGAAAGCTCAGCCCCGTCTCTAATAAATGATGATGAGGAATAAAGCTGCATTTTGTTTTCTGTCACTTAAATGAAAACGCAAACTAAATGTAGCATGAACCTGCAGAATGAGCAGCATTTCTTCACTAGAATGTAAAATAAATTGAACTCCAGTCGACAGAGCTTCCTGTTGCTCTGCAGACTGACAGTAGAGGATGTATTGAGCTAATTAAATGACACAGAGAAATAAACAACCTGATGAGTCACTTACATGAACAGTGGTGACAAAATGAAGACCATCTGGGAAGCATTATTTTATTAAATATGTAAATCAATGTGTGCTGGTGGCCTTTGAATTCTGCACATCTTCATTCTTCTTCTTTAACTTTGGGACAAACAGACGGAACGTGTTAGAAAAATACATTTCAATCAACACCCTCATGACTTCCTGCAGGATAATCAACCTCTCTGCGTCACCTGCGTTTAACTTGTACTACAACAGCGCCACCTTGTGGTCAAATGGAAACATGAAGCTTCCTGCTTGACTTAGGCTTGTTATTCTTCGTAGACACAATGGGACATGATTAAAATGCAGCTGACACCACTCTGAACTCGACACATTGTCTTTGTTTAAAACGTTGGCACACTTTGATTTAAAAGGCATTTATCAATAAATTACAGTAGATTACAGTAACCTGACACATTGAAGCAGATCGTAGAGGGATTATTCACACAAGGCTCAAAATATGTGGAGAATTGAAACGGAAAATTTGGATTTCACAACACAAAAGCACAAATAAAAGTTTAAAAAGATTCAAAAGTTTAAAAGTTCTTAGTTTTCATCTTGACTCGTTTCAACACAGAAGGAAAGTTATTTTCCAAAAGCAACATTAAATTTGCTTTTAAACTTTGAAGCATTTTAGAAATCTTGTTTTGATGTCGTAGAAATCAGTGGTGGAAATATACTTTTACTCAAGTGCTGTACTTTGACATATTTGTTGTTTGTAATGAACTTCAAAATAAAACAGGTAAAAGACTAAACAAAAAAAGATCATGACAGTATTTCTACTTTTATTTCAGTAAAGTATCTGAATATGATATAATATAATATATAATATATCTGCTATGAGCTGATGTTTTGTCGTAGGTCATAAAGAGGCTTCAGAATTAAACTGAGACGGTTTCATAACCAGTTAAAAGTTCCTCACAGTAACTTTAAGAATAAAACAATAAGAAAAGACTGAGAAATTAATGTGCAGCATAGAACAGAAATGTTTTCCATTAAAACCTTCAGCCACAGTCTGATCTTTGTATTTGTTGTTTTTTAACAGCATCGTAAAAGCAACAATTCACTTTTCAGAACAGCATCTTGATTCATATTTACAGTTTTTTTATTTCTTTCAGGTCAGATATTTGTACAATTTTACTCAAGCAAGTGTTAAACAGTTATTTCCAATGTGGCCTTTGGTGTAAAACAACATATACAAAATATAAGTACAACCCTATGCAATATAAACCACATACACATACAGTAGTTCTTAAAACAACATGAGCCCGTGGTTACAACATGACAGAAAACAATATGATTTTACTAAACAGAGAAAACTAGAAGTAGGTTTTTATATATATTTTACGACGATGAATATTGTGATGATTACTGTATGAAAGTGCAATTCTAAATTTCTGGCTAGTTAATAAATGACCAGTAGAAAAAAGGCGATAATATGAACAAAATCATCTCTGCATAAAGTTTTGTGAATAAAATGTACACAAATGTATCCAACAAATATATAAAAATAAATCCTATATCTTTAAAGAATATATCATTGCAATATAAAAGATAGAAATAGTTGCCCAAAGCTAAATTTTATGTATTGAAATGATATTTCTGTATAAAATACAAAGCTTAGAAAATGTGTTAATTAAAGGACCATGACAGTGTTATAACTACAAATCATTTTACATTACTGCTGACCACTTTCAAATACATGTCGTCCAGTCAGATAATTTGGGTTAATTACATTTTACGTCCACTTCTTATATACAGTCTGTGGTCAAACCAAGCAAACAAACCCTGCTAGCCAGCGTTAGCTAACGCGTTTAGAGAATTATTCTGCCTCCATCTAGGCTCCGCCCACAAAAATATGACATTATGTTTAATTACAGAAGAGGAGTAGAATATATCAGACTTTAGATTCACGTTACTAGTAGAATGAATTCATGGTTGGTTTTGGTCTTTTTATGGGACGTTTCAGAAAAATTTAAAATACTGCAGTTTTATCCTTTAAGGTCTCCAAGGAAATAGGAAGCCAGCAGCTCAGTAAAGGTTTACGTCCTTCACTTCTGAGGAAACATGGAGCCGGCAGTGATGGACGACAGCCCCGTCTTCTCCGCTATCCATCCGTTGTAGTTGGTCACTGTGGTGTAAACGCCGGGTCGATTCTCCTTCGCGCAGCCGTCGCCCCAGCTGATAACCCCGAACAGGAAGAGCCTGCTGCCGACCTCGCACACCAGAGGCCCTCCTGAGTCGCCCTGTTGGAGGAGAGAGAGAGAGACAGAGACAGAGAGACGGAGAGAGAGAGAGAGACAAGCAGCATTAAGGAAAATCAGCTAACTTGATCCGTGGAGCTCAAATCGAGTTTGGGCTTGTTGTGAATACCTCGCAGGCGTCCTGGCTCCAGTCGGGACGACCGGCACAAAACATGTTATCACTGATCAAGTTTGCATAATAGTCCTTGTGTCGACACACGTCGTCAGTGATGAGGTTCACCTGAGCCTCTCTGAGGAACGTAGACTTGTACCACAAACCTGCAGAGAAGTAAATGCTGTTAGAATAGTGTACAACTCATTATGGCTCGTAAAATACACATGATTACAGGCAGCAACAAATTACATTCACTTCAGTGCTCTTCAAGTTTTAAGGTGCTGGTTTCTACTCGTGCTCCACTCATATACCTTCAAAAAATGATGGCACTGTAATTTGTTGATATCTAATGAAATTCACGTTCACATGTTATCAACATCGTCATAAACCCGGAATTATAAAGACTGCAAAAGGTCACACACGGTGGGTTTATTTTGTTACGCAGCTTTCGTACTTTTAACCCAAATCAAGATGCTTTCCTAAACCTAACTAAGTAGTGTTGTTGCCTCAACCTAACTATGTTGTTTTGTTGCCTAAACATAACTATGTTGTTTTGTTGTCTAAACCTAACTATATTGTTTTGTTGTCTAAACATAACTAAGTTGTTTTGTTGCCTAAACCTAACTAAGTTGTTTTGTTGCCTAAACCTAACTATAATGTTTTGTTGTCTAAACCTAACTATATTGTTTTGTTGCCTAAACCTAACTATATTGTTTTGTTGTCTAAACCTAACTATATTGTTTTGTTGTCTAAACCTAACTATGTTGTTTTGTTGTCTAAACCTAACTATATTGTTTTGTTGCCTAAACCTAACTATATTGTTTTGTTGTCTAAACCTAACTATATTGTTTTGTTGTCTAAACCTAACTATATTGTTTTGTTACCTAAACATAATTATGTTGTTTTGTTGTCTAAACCTAACTAAGTAGTTTTGTTGCCTAAACCTAACTAAGTTGTTTTGTTGCCTAAACCTAACTAAGTTGTTTTGTTGCCTAAACCTAACTAAGTAGTTTTGTTGGCCTAAAGTATATGAACACTGCTTTCCACATACTTTTGGCCGTGATGTTTTTAGCTGAGTGTAAAATCATAACTTTACTGCATACAACTGAATGGTGAGAAAGACAACCAGGACTCACCGTGTTTCTCTTTCCCGTATCCAGCGATCTCACAGGTGACTCCAGGCTGGAGCATCTGTTGAGGCGGCGGCAGACAAACAGTCCTCACCGAGTCGCTCTCCTCCGAACACTTCCCATGTTTGGCCTTCAGCTTCAGCAGAGCTGCAAAACATTTATCAGGGAATTACTGCTTTGATTATTCAATATTATATTATATTGATTCACCTAAAGACGGGTTCAATAACATGGGCGGATTGTGAGACAATAAGCCTCTGAACACAGACATGCTGAAGACTCTACCACCGCTCTTGCAGGAGGAAGATACACAGATTGTATAGTTGTTTTGCCTCTTTTTGTTGTTGTTTTTTGTCTCTTTGTAGTTGTTACGCATCTCTCTGTGTTTTGGTGTCACTCTGTCTGTGGCCATTTGCATCTTTTTGTAGTTGTTTCGTGTCTCTTTGTGGTTATTTTTTGTCTCTTTATTGTCGTTAAACATTTCTCTGTGACTTTGTAATTGTTTTGATCTTAATTGTAGTTAATTGTTCAGCCCCTAGTTTTGAAATAGTTTTGTTTCTCTTTGTAGTTGTTTTTGTCTCTTTGTTGATGTTTTGCCCATTTCTTGTAGTCGTTTAGCGACTCCTTTTAGGATTTTGTTTCATTGTGGTCATTTTCTTGTCATTGTAGTTGTTTTGCGTCTCTTTGTAGATGTTTTGAGTGTCTTGTAGGCATTTTGTGTCTCTTTGTAGTTGTTATATGTTTCTTTGTGATCATTTTGCGTCTCTTCCTAATTGATACAGGTCTCATTGAGTGACATTTAGTAGATGAAGGCCAGGGGGTCCCCTGACACTTTGGGCCCCTGGCCCTGTGCCCGGTAGACATATTGAGTAATCCACCCATGGTCGTACCGATGTCGTTGTTGAAGTCCCCTTCACTGTTGTCAAACCCGTCATGGAGGATGATTTCTTCTACCCTGAACTTTTGCTCCACAGCCCGGTCCGTCTCATTCATGACGTTTTTCCCCAGGATGACTTTGAAGTGGCGGGGTTTGGCGTGGGAGCTGAAACACAAATTTACCGGAAAAGTCCAGTCAACGAGCTGTCACGTTCATTTCTCAGCACCTGCCTCGGTTACCGGACTTGACGTCACTTCCTACCCTTCAGGGAAGCAGTGGGCAGCTGTGAGAACCCAGCAGGCCGAGATCAGACTTCCCCCGCAGCGGAAAACCTTCTCTTTGGATTTGCTGCGCCAGAATATGGCAGCGACCCACGGGTGGGATTCCACAGTGGCAACTGTTCCTCCCACGATCTTCATGTGCTTTCTCCTGGAGCGCTTGCCACATGTCGACTCTGCAGCTGGGGGGGGGGGGCGGGGCAAGTTCAAAGCAATCAAAGGGGAAAAAAAGCTTGAAAATGTGAAACAGTGAGTTGAGTAAAGCAGGAAGTTACCTGGCTGTGGTTCCGTGGGTGCAGGTGAGGGCGGGGTTGGAACTGCAAGGTTAGAGAGTGTTTAACACCAATGAAACGGGTCATTTTGGCTCAGATTTAACTGGAAGACTGCAAAGAGAGAGAATGTACTCACACAACTCAAAGCCACAACGTGTAATACGACAATACTCCCAAATTAGCTGCTGGTTTTTCCGCACGTAACACCACGGACGCCGTTTGTAGAGAAGATTTCTGACAAACACATCAAATCAATCAAACTGTGGCAATAAAAATATTAATTAAAACACATTCAAGTTAAAGCTGAGAGGCAACACTTGAACTTCAGTACAGACACCTCTAAATAGCTCCTGGTATCCATAAGCTGTTTTTCTACTTATGCAAAACAGCTGCAGAGAGACACACGTCAAAAGTGACTCACAACTATGAAAAAGAACAAAACAACCACATAAAAAAATAACTACAAAGAGACTCAAAATAACCACAAAGTGACCACAAAAAGAGGCTCAACAACTCTAAAGTCTGTGTCTTGGTCGTGGGAGAGGTGGTGGGGTCTTTTGTAAGTCTGTACGGGAGCCTGGTGGTGCTGACTGGTGTCACAGAAGTACAAAGTAAAACCAGATAAGCTTCGACTGTGTACATGGAGTTATGGCAGCCTACCTGCAGTGGTTGTGCCTCCCTGAATGGACATCTGAAGACATGAACCGCTCCCGGGTGTCTGAATCCCACTGCTCACATGTTCGTCCGCTCTGTGATTTAGACTCTGTGCCTCTGTAGTAGAGTCCCACTCCCTCGTAGCACTGAACCCCGATCACTGCAGGAGCAGCAGGAAGCTTTCAGTAAAATAACGTGAATGCAGTTTGGTTTGTGAGCTCAGATTCTTACCTGTCTCACAGCGGACGCCCTCAAAACCGCCGGCACACAAACAGAACATGTGTTCACCAGATGTCACGGACGGGACAGAGCTGCCTCCGTTCAGACAGATCCCTCCTGTACGACAGATGACATGATGCACTTCAATAAAGCCCGATGTTGATGTGCAGCGACAGAGAGCATGTAGACGGATGTAGAGTTTCTCACCTGAACTTTCAACGGAGGAGGAGAACGAAGAGCCTGAAGAGGATGAAGAGGATGAAGAAGACGAAGAGGAGCGGCCGAAAGAGAAACCAGGAAACGCCTGTCGTATTCTTTCTCTCGAAAAGCCCTAAAAAGTATAAAATAAGTCTCATAAATCTCATAAAATGAAACGCAACATTTCAGCACAAGTGAGATGAAGATGTCCTTACGGCCTCAGAGGCTGCCAGAGCTGCCAGGACGCTCATTAAAACAAAAGCCTTCATCGTTATCCTGTTATTTCTGCACAGTCCAAACAGCATGAGCGTGCCTGCAGAGAGCTGTATGGAGACCTCCTCGGGGTCCACTCTGTTTTGTGTGCAGTGTGCGGGGAGGAGGGAGAGCCCTGATTGGCTGAGGAGCTGTTCGACAGGCTGGCCCACGTTATTTGGTGTGAAGAAATATCTGCTGCTACTTGGATGAGTAAACACTGTAACAGTAATTCCCAGGAAATGTCGGAAGCTGAGCCTGCAGCTGTTTTTATGGAGAGTTTAACAAGATTGTGGATTAAAAGGAATGTGGATCAATAATAATGGATTGATTACACTGTTGGACTCCATAAACATGAGAAAGACAAAGGTTCCATCTGGTTCTTTAGAGTGATGCCATATAAGGTCCATTTCTGGTTCCACAAAGCCCCTTTCAGTTTCTTAAATGCTTCTTTAAAAAATACATTTAAGGAACTTCAAAGAACCAGAAAAGGTTCCTCAAAGACTCATCAGAAACAGGTTCTTTGAGGCGCCATTTCTGGTTCCTTTGAAGAATTTAAAGAAACAAATGTTCTCTCAAGAACCTTTTTTCCCCGACCATCCAATAACTCAAACATGAATTAAGAACCCTTTAATATCCCAAAGAACCATGTGACAAACATGTAGAACCATCCAATAGATAAAATGGTTCTTCGTGGAACCACACAGCCTTTTAAAGAACCAGTGAAGAACCATTACTTTTCCGTGTGCATGTTGGCGTCCACACCCTGTGACACCTCTCAGAGTCTCACCGGTGACACCACCACAACACCATGTTGAGTAATTATGTACCAATAATGACCACATGAAGAAGAGACGGTCCTGCAGGTGTGTCTCTGTAACGTGATGTTGAAACTATATTTTTCACCATCTTTTACTACCATAAAAAAAGGAGGAGGGAAAACACAATGATCTCAGGTCTGAGAAGTTCTAGATTGTTTTTTTCCAATTTAAAGCATATTTTTAAAAGCCAACATGGTGAAGAATTCGATACAAGACAGCAGCACACTGGAGTCCACACACAGGCCTCAATAAACCGTAACATTACATCATTACAGTGTGCAAAACAAACTCATTTTACTCTTCTTCGTAGAAGCAGGTGTTCTCAAACCTTTTGGGCCCCGATTTGAATCATATAACTGATTAAACATTTGCGTTCTACCATTTCTATTCTTAGACAGGCGGCAACCTCCGGTTCTGTAAAGTGAAGCCAAAGCTTCATGTGTTAAAGCTGCATTCTCTCTAATGTCCACCAGGGGGCGACTCCTCTGGTTGTATAGAAGTCTATGAGAAAATGACTCTACTTCTCTCTTGATTTATTACCTCAGTAAACATTGTAAACATGAGTTTATGGTCTCAATCTCTAGTTTCAAGTCTTCTTCAATTCAGCATGATGTTCATTTAGTAAATGATGGTCCATTTAGAGTCACACAGACCATAAAGCAGGGGATGCTTTAGGGGCGGGGCTACACAGTGATTGACAGGTCTTTACGTCACTCCTCCTCAGTCCAAATATGGCGAATATGACGGAAAATTCCACTTATATATTTATATTCTGTAAGAGCAATGTTGTATTTAAAAAACATTTGTATTCGACTCTCATTGCAAAGTTGAATTGTTATTCTCTCTTAAATGTTTCATATACAGTATAATTATGGTAATTAGTCATGTGGCAGAATGGGCTTTGATGGGCTGTTTTACCCTTCAAGACTGAAGCATTTATACATTTCAAGTATTTGATCTTTAAAGCTATTAAAAGAGAACAAGATCATCCGAATAAATCCAGAGATTTGAATTTACCGGTCTAAAGCTGAAGTTCAGGTCCGTCCACTTTCTAATGTCTCACTTCATATAAATCTGTATTTACATATTAGAATAATAAATAATAAAACTACCATTTGACTTCATCTCATTCTGATGACATGATGTAATATGATGATGATGATGACGATGAAGATATGTGCTTTTCATTGTCGTCATACATGTAAATTGAGGCTCTGTTATCCAATGAACGACGTGAATGAAAGTAAATATGTACATTAGGAACCCGGAAGTAGAAGTCGGGATCCTGCTTGGTCTTATGCTACGTTTAAGGACCGTCGGAATTATTAAGTTCTAGTGAGCAGACGTAGAAACATCACAAAGACAGAGTTAGTTTATGTGAAACATTTTCCCATTTTCCCATTTCCAAAATGTTTGAACTATTTTGTTTATTTTACTGCTTTCTTTTCTTAATTCTTTGGGGGTGTTTATTTGATTTAACTGTCTTTACTCGTTGTATTTATAACTGATTCATTTTTAAATATTGTTGTTCCGTGTAAAGCACTTTGGTGCTAAATAAATAACAGTGTATTGATATTTATACTATGATATTTATACTATTGATATTGTATTGATTTGAGATACTTCTTCTTCTCATTATTATTTCTTTGATTTTGTAAAACAATGTAGTATTGTTCCGGGGCTGTCTATTTATTGTTTTATTTATTGTTCAATATTTTGTTTATTTTTTTGTTTAATTAGAATTTTCTCAGTTTGTTGTTGAGATCAATGTCAATATTATTATTATTTGTATTAAATTGTATTTATTTGGAGGGTATATGGTGCAGATTTATTTATTTTATGATCATTTACATTAAAAATCGTCTTAACATTTACATTCTCCCTCTTTCTTTTCCGGCTGCAGCACAAAACAGCCTCATATTGTTTGTTCTTTAAAAATAACCACAACAACCTAGAAGTAATTACTCTACCAGCTTAAAAAAAAACGTTTTTTCACATACACTCTCTTGAAGCTTGAGTTTCCGAGCAGTACCTGAACGCAGCAGGAGCGCAGAGCGGCTGTGCGCGGTGGATGAGGGAGATTATCCTCCTTCACGGAGACTCCGCGTCAACACGGATCCAAACTAGCAGGAGGTGCTTCGTTGACACAAAATGGGAAACGCCGACACCAAACTCCACTTCAGGAAAGCGGTGATTCAACTCACGACCAAGACTCAGGTCTGTTCTTCACATTAACACTCTGTAGAAACAGTGAAACGTGCGCAGAGCGCGTCGGTTTGTGCGTTTGTGGTTTTAAATGGAGCCTGTGGAGATAAAGTTGGAGCGACAGATGGTAGCCTGAACTGCTCTGAATATTACATCAAGTGTAGAGGAAAACAAGCAAAACACTGCAGGCAGTTTATAAATGAGGATTATCACTCAAAATACAAATAAATCTCATGAAATATTGATGTTTTTCTCAATAGTTGAGCTGTTTGAGAGGCTGGAAACACTCACTTTGGCCGTTTGGATCATCTGAGTCCTTCATATTCTTATTTATTTTATAAAAGCATCCTTAAATAACTTGAACATGTAACACGTGAATTGAAACATTTGGTTTTCCAGCAGGCTTCACAGATGTGTTTACCTGGCAGGTGCATTTAAGGTGGAACTAACAGTCACATGCTCTCCAGCCTGAGTCATCGTTGACATTATTTAAGATAAACATTAAATCATTTTCATGCGACAGCTACTTTAATATCTTTTATTTTCTGGACAAAACAAGACATTTAAATACAGTCAATCGAGAGAATAACGAAAAGAATCATGAGCTGCTGCCTCAAAGTGTTTTTAGTGTACTTCAGTATGAGCCATTTATGTGCAGATTTTAACATCTGATTTAAAGAGTAAACATGAACTACTGCAGTACAATAGTTCCCTCTGAGATGTAGTTGAGCTAAAGTATAAAGAAACATAAAAAGGAAAGAGCCTTAAATACAGTTCTTGAGTAGACGCCCACAGCGTCAGAGGATATACAACCTAATAAAACGGTATAAATTAGGGAATAATACGTTAAGGTTTATAACTTAAGGTTTCAAAATAACACAACAGAGACATGATGAGCTCATTTTGTATCTTTATTAATTATTTCTTTGTAGATATTTTGTATCTCTGTAGTTGTTTTCTGTCTCTTGTTGGTGATTTTGTGTCTTATTGTGTCAATATTGTGTCTCTTTCAAGTTGTATGTCTCTTGTTGTTACGCATCTCTGTAGTTTTATGTTTCTTTGTAGTTTTGTGTCTCTTTGTAGCAGTTTAGTGTCTTTGGGGTCATTTTGAGTTTGACATTTCGTAGGCGAAAGTAATTCATTCATGATAATGGGCGCAGAAACACATCTGCTCTGCTCTTGTGGAGGTTGTTGCACAGTGATGTTGTGGTTGCTGTGGTCTGAGGTGATGCTTCTCCAGTCTGAGGTCAACTTACACACACACACACACACACACACACACACACACACACACACACACACACACACACACACACACACACACACACACACACACACACACTGATACAGACGTACTGTGTGTCCCCTCCTGCAGCCCGTAGAAGCCACAGACGATGCCTTCTGGGATCAGTTCTGGGCCGACACCGCCACCAACGTCCAGGACGTCTTCGCTCTGGTGCCGGCCGCCGAGATCAGAGCTGTCAGAGAGGAGTCTCCGTCCAACCTGGCAACCCTCTGCTACAAGGTAACCTTTATTCATGAGGGTGGGTCGGCCTGTGGGATGTGGTGTCTCCATCCTGGAGACGGTCGGAGCCAAAGGAATGCTGCTGTTTGTTGTTCCCACACTTTAAACGTCGCACATCTTAGTGTCTCTAAAGGTCAAGGGTCATTTAAGAAAAGCAGATTTTAGTTTGTAGATCTGAGTTACAATAACTGATGAAAAAGTTCCTGATTTCAGTCAAAGAGTTTCCAGTTTCACACTTTTATATTTGGGCAAAGTTCTTGTACAGCTGCTTGTGTATCAGGGGAACAGGGTGACACATAGATATCACCATGAAAGTTCCCCAGTTGATTTCTTACATTATTTTTAGTTTTACAAGTTTTCTGAAATGTTATGTTTAAATATGCAAATTAAACATTTTCTAATAGTAACTTTTGGTGAATTTAGGAGAAATCTACAAACGTAAAAAGACAAAAATATGGAAGAAAAATAGTCCAAAATCTCTGAGTTGACCTGCATCTGTCGTGTCTCGCCTTGAATTTAAAATGTTTAATAATTCTTAAAGTAAGGTGTAAATATATATATATCATTTTACTGTCAGGAGGGGGTTAGCTTAGCTTAGCATAAAGACTGGAAACAGCTATTAGAATACAACAGAAGCATTGAAAGCCTTTATCGTCCTGATCATAAATGCGTAGACGTCTGACTTGAAGGCATCCGTTGAAGCTTCTGGTTCTGCCCTCAGGCCGTGGAGCGGCTGGTTCAGGGTGCAGACTCCGGCTGCCGCTCAGAGAAAGAGCGCCAGGTTCTCCTGAACTGCACCCGGCTGCTCACTCGCATCCTGCCGTACATCTTCGAGGACGCCGACTGGAGAGGCTTCTTCTGGTCCACGGTGCCGGGAGCCGGCAGATCCGGGGTACGACTCTCGACACCAGATCTCTGTCACAGTCTTTAGTTTAACATCAGTGTTACACGTCGTGAGTGAGAAGCTACGACGCTTTAAAACCGCATCACAGGATGTTTATGTTCGTTAATTATTCCACATTGAAGCTGGTGAACGAGTGAACGGTAATAGGATAGGAATGCATTGAGGAAGCAACAACTCCCCGTTTCTTAAAGTACAAACCAACGTGTGTGTGTGTGTGTGTGTGTGTGTGTGTGTGTGTGTGTGTGTGTGTGTGTGTGTGTGTGTGTGTGTGTGTGTGTGTGTGTGTGTGTGTGTGTGTGTGTGTGTGTTTGAACTCTTATGTTGACAGGAAGTCATTTAAAGAGCTATTTTCATGTTTAATGTGAAAACAAAGTGGTTAATTACGTCATCTTTTAGCAAAACAAAGGACCAAAAACAAAGGAAACATTTAAGACCAAAAACAACATTTTTACTCCACCCAAAGGTTTAAACTGTGGATAAGTGGAGAGCAGGGCCGTCCTTCAATCGGAGGATCGGCGGTTCGATCCCCGGCTCCGGCTACGCTAGTTGGCTGCCGATGTGTCCTTGAGCAAAGACACTTAACCCCAAAATTGCTCCCGTAGCTCTTCTACGGTGTAGAAATGTGATAGGATCTGAATTGTAAGTCGCTTTGCTAAATGACTGTAATGTAACGTAATGACCGAGCCAGACCACAATGACTCAATGTCCTCTTACTAGCCTTTTCCAGAGCTTTCAGTCCCGTCTTCTGACTGTGAGACGCGGTTAAAAGTTCAAGACTATAAAGTTAGTAAGTGGAGCTTGATGAGTACATGTGTGTCTATGTATCTACATCTATACTTATACAAAGTTGCGTTCATGGAGCAACTACAATGTTAGCAAACCTTAGCACAGATTGAGCCAAACTGCATCCAGAAAACAATCATTTAAAAGCACAAATTCAGACTTTTTACAAATCAGAATCATGATGTAGTTATTTCGGCATCTGTTCATTTTGGGGTTCGTACGTCTTCGTAAACCAGCCGACGTGCGATTTGCTGGAAACTGTGAATACGGCTCGTTGAGCTTCACAGAGCGTCTCAGGATGATCTTATGAACCAAGTCATCTCCACGTTTGGTTCTACGACTCATCTCTGACTTCTGTTGAACAGCGGTTATTTAAATAAAAAGGCTTTATTTTTGTCTTCATCTTTGGTTGTTTTTAAATACACGTAGTATGAAATGTAGGACAGCAGACAGAGTTTAATCTGTCAGCAGGATTTTAATCCACCAGCGGTGAGAAGTGATGGTGAAGCTGTAAGATGAGACCGCTGCTGTCGAGGTCACTGTCCGAAAGCCTCCCCCCTCTCTCCCTCCTCTCTCCCTCCTCTCTCCCCCCTCTCTCCCTCCTCTCTCCCCCCTCGACGGCTGCTGCTTCTCTGGTTACCTGGTCGGCGGTCCAAACACTGCCCATATTGTCCCCCCCCCCCCCCCCGCCTCCTGGCCAGCGGTTGAATTAAAGAGGGATTGAATGTCCGTTAATTAAAGCTTTGGACTGCAGTGAAACGCTGAGCTGCAGCAGATGGAGCCGACTTAATGTGTCGTTTGAAGAAAAGAAACCAGTGAAATTATATTTTATATATTATATATTTCGATACCATTTCAATGTCTGTACGGTACATATGTTTCTGCAGCCAGTTAGCTTAGCTTAGCACAAAGACTGGAAGCAGAGGGAACCAACTAGCCTCTCTACTATCTAAATCCACCTTTAATCTGCACAAACTGGGTGTAAATTGTGTCCTTAATGTCGAATGTGACGTCCACTAACTCGTCTGTTTATCCTCCAGCGTTTGGACGAAGACGCCGATGAAGATGAAGCTCGGCCGCTGGCTGAATCGTTACTGTTGGCCATCGCCGACCTTCTCTTCTGTCCAGATTTCACGGCTCAGAGCCACAAGAAGAGCCCGGTGAGTCCACACTGTGTGTGTGTGTGTGTGTGTGTGTGTGTGTGTGTGTGTGTGTGTGTGTGTGTGTGTGTGTGTGTGTGTGTGTGTGTGTGTGTGTGTGTGTGTGTGTGTGTGTGTGTGTGTGTGTGTGTGTGTGTGTGTGTGTGTGTGTGTGTGAGAGGCCTCGGTATCCCACAATGCAGCTGGAGCCAAACACCTGCAAATAGAGAGCTAATAAATAAATGATGCCGTTTCTTGAGATGTTAGTGTGAGTATTTAAAAAATAAATTGGATATAGTTAGCAAGGCTAGCTGTTCCCACCTGCCTCCCTTCTTTATGCTAAGCTAGGCTAATCACAACCTGACTCCAGGTCCTCAAGTTTTGAGCTAGAAGAAAACCAGCTTTGCTCCACTCTGTTGACTTTAGTTTGATCCTTTAAGCTAACAGAGTCAACAACATAAAGTCTGTTATTTATTCCCCGTGGCGTTCGGTGCCACTTAGCGCCGTTATCTCCTTCACACAACCTTCTCAGGCGGTAGCCGGAGTTAATGAGTTACTCCACATGAGGCGGACGGAGGGAGGGAGGAGTGGCCGTGTTTGTCAACTGGGCTGAGGAGGACACGGTGGACACGGTGAGCAAACATCTGGTGCTGCAGAGGGAGGCGACGGAAACGTGGCTCTGCTTCAGGTCCTATAACTCCTCCGTGACCAGACCACTCCTCACTCCTCACTCCTCACTCCTCACTCCTCACAGCCGTCTGGAGGAAAGGTTTCCGTCTGTGCAGCCTGTGGTGACGGAGGTGGAAAATGACCGGTGGCCTGTGAAGCCTGCGTGTAACATGGAAACATGTGAGATTTGAGCGTTCGCTTCCCAGGGTCAGTAAAGGGTCAGTTCACATGAGTTAACAGATACATAAGAACAGGAGCCACAGATTAAACAAGACGTCTAGTTGGTAGTTTTGTGTCAGCTTGGAGCTGTTTTGTGTCTCATTGGTCGTTTTGGATCAATTTGTAGACATTTTGTCTCTTTCTGGACTTTTTTGTCTCTTTTTGTGACTTCCCAACAGGAAATGTTTATGAGGGGATGTAGGGTAGGGATGAAGGGATGAAAGAGTGTAGAGAAGAAGAAACGAGGAGGGTAGAGAGGGCCGTCGCCCCAGCTGATGATCCCGAACAGGAAGAGCCTGCTGCCGACCTCGCATGAGAGAGAGAGAGAGAGAGAGAGAGAGAGAGAGAGAGAGAATGTGAAAACGGAGTTGAAGAGGAAGTGAACAGGTTTCTTGTGTGGAGGAAATGACCCGTGTTCGGGGCGTTTTCTCTGTTCCTGAACTAAGTTTATAAAACTCAATTTATGTAACACTGACATTAAACAACCAACGTTTGCGAGGTTCCAACCAGCGTGTCCGGACCTCCTGAAGCCCAAGAGAAACCTAACGTACTGAAGACTTGTGACAAAGCAGTCAGGAGCTGAAGTCAGCGAATGAATGCCTCCTGTGTGTGTGTGTGTGTGTGTGTGTGTGTGTGTGTGTGTGTGTGTGTGTGTGTGTGGCACGGTGCCCTTTGCTGTCAGTTCACTTATAAAGAACAATGGCAGCACCTCGTCAGGTCTATTCATGACGCTGCAGTTATCGGTGCTGAGGTGTCACATGCAGATACTGTCGGCTTCGTCCACTCGTTGACTCACATGGAAGGAGGTGTGAACACGTCTCTGTTAGACGCTTATTAAATATTAATATTAATAATAATATTAATGTAGCTTCAGAATAAATCAATGTGTCTCCAACTGCTGAATAAGAAGTCTGTTAATCAAGATTAACTGTGTTAAATATATATTATATATATATTTAATAATTACAGATTTTGTTCATTTTCAATTAGGTTGTGACTGATACATTTCCGTCATTGATTATTCTTTTATTATGTTTTTGATGAATCTTTTAGTCTTTAAATTGTCACAAAAAATGTACAATTTATAATGATAGAATATCAGACGGATGAATTTGGGGTTTTTGATGACTTAATACGTTTAATCAAGTATTGGTCCTCTCAGCGTGGACCAGTCAGTCGTCAGCATGACGTCGTGTCTTTATCGTTTATCTGCTGCAGGACTCGGCGGAGGACATCCGGTCCATAGACAGCTGCGAGTACATCTGGGAGGCCGGGGTCGGCTTCGCTCAGTCGCCTCCTCTCAACTACGTCCACGACCTCAACAGGTGAGACTTTGAAGGTCGAAGAGCTGGCTCTGCTTTTTCTGTTTGTGCGTCAGTTTGTCTTGTTAGTGTGATTTATTTTATGGAATTTGGTAGAAAGGTGGGCGATCACGGCAGAGCAGAAGTTTGCCATCATATAGCTGCTTTATCATTAATTAATTGTATATATAAAATGTATAATATAGAGATTGAGACCATAAACTCATGTTTACAATGTTTACTGAGGTAATAAATCAAGAGAGAAGTAGAGTCATTTTCTCATAGACTTCTATACAACCAGAGGAGTCGCCCCCTGGTGGACACTATAGAGAATGCA
This sequence comes from Pholis gunnellus, assembly GCF_910591455.1. NCBI lineage: Eukaryota > Metazoa > Chordata > Actinopteri > Perciformes > Pholidae > Pholis > Pholis gunnellus. The sequence goes on from NC_136548.1 coordinate 18,442,632, forward strand.
GCTTTAACACATGAAGCTTTAGCTTCACTCTGCAGATCCGGAGATTTTGCTGAGCGAGACGCACAAAAATAAGCACCGGTTATACAGTTTGTCCCACAGAGAGCTCTGACAAGTTGACTTTAGTATAAACTAACTGTGTGTGATTTGTAGTAACGTGTGTGTTCCTGTTCGTTCAGGACGGAGCTGCTGAAGTTGCTGCTCACCTGTCTGTCTGAGGCCATGTACCTCCCTCCGTCCTCTGAGAAGAGGAACCTCAATCCCTGGGTGTCCTTCTTCTGCTCCTCAGAGAACAGGTAACACAAACATGTGTCCCCAGAATCATCTTTACTGTGGCTTCCTTTAGAGAGACTTCCTGAAACATGACGTTGTATTTGCATCTTTTACTACAAAGAGGTCTGGGTTTTATCATCATTCGTACGCCTCCCTGCTGGCGACTGGTGTAGTTGTCCGCATATCTCATGAACACCTGGAGGGAATTTTCTAAAATTTTGCATAAAAGTCGACCTGAACTCGAGCATGACATGATTTGATTTTGGTGATAAAAGGTCACTGTGATCTCACAAAATGCATAATCTTTTCGGCCAGACAATTTTCTCAGGATAAAATGATGAAGTGATGACATTTTGGACAGACATGGATGTAAACTGCAACTTGACTGTTTGGCGGAGGCTTACAGCCACGAGTCATCTAGTTTAGGAGAATATTAACTGTAAATATAAATATTAACGCTCTGCATTAACCAGTAATGTTAAGCTATGACCCTCTGAACACATGGAACACCACACAGCGCTGACCGACCTCTCGTCCTCTTTCTCCTGCCAGACACGCGCTGCCTCTGTTCACCTCGCTGCTCAACGTGGTGTGCGCCTACGACCCCGTCGGCTACGGCATCCCGTACAACCACCTGCTGTTCTCCGACCACCGGGAGCAGCTGGTGGAGCAGGCGGTCCAGATCCTCATCGTCACCCTGGAGCACGAGGGCCGGTCGGCCGCCAGCGCCGCCCTCCAGGCCCTGGACTCCTCCGCCGTGGAGGAGCAGGAGGTGAGAGGGAGTTTATTATTATTGTTATTATAATGAAATCACAGACGCTTACTCTGCATTTTAAAATCCTCTCTTGTCTATTTTTCAGCCAGCTGGACCTAATAACCTCTTTGTGAATTATCTCTCCAGGATACACAGAGAAGAGGTGAAATAAAGCGAAACTATTCCGCGCTGAGTACAGGATGATACTGCAGGACGTTGAAGTGTGTTGAAGTGTGTGTTGTGTTTTGTTCATCAGGACTTGAGCTTCATCCTGAAAGGTCTGGCTCGGCTGATGAACAACCCTCTGGTCCAGACGTACCTGCCTCATTCCTCCAAGAAGATCCAGTTCCACCAGGAGCTGCTGATCCTCTTCTGGAAGTTCTGTGACTTCAACAAGGTGCGGAGCTCGTTTTTTCTATGAAACCACGAAGCTACAAGCAATTAATGCAGAAAAGTCATCTCTCCATCTCTTTAATAGTTTAGTCTGTTGGCAACATTCTGCTGTAGATAGACATTCTGCTCAAATAAATGCGTATGAAGTTTGTGTTTGTGTGTTTTAGAAGTTCCTGTTCTTCGTGCTGAAGAGCAGCGACGTGTTGGACGTGCTGGTTCCGATCCTCTTCAGCCTGAACGATGCCCGAGCAGATCAGTGTGAGTCACGCACAACGAGACGTTAACTAGCAGAAGATCGTTAATGGTCAACCTCCAAAAAACAAAAGAAAAAAAGAATGAAATCATGTTTTTTTGTTTGTGCGTCTGCAGCTCGTGTGGGCCTCATGCACATCGGCGTGTTCATCCTCCTGCTGCTGAGCGGGGAGAGAAACTTCGGCGTTCGTCTGAACAAACCGTACGCTCTGCGTGTCCCGATGGACATCCCCGTCTTCACGGGAACACACGCCGACCTGCTCGTTCTGGTGACGTGACGTTTATATTTCAGATTCTTTCTTAAAAACCCTGAAAGAATGAGTGGACGTCTGATGAATCCATAACTCTAAATATTACTTTTATGTTTAAGATCTTCCACAAGATCATCACCTGTGGAAACCAGCGGCTGCAGCCTCTGTTTGACTGCCTGCTCACGATAATAGTGAACAGTGAGTATCAAAGATATTAATAATAATAACTTTATTTATACAACACCTTTTAAGTTTACAAAGTGCTTTGACAGACAAAGAAAAATAATTTAGTAAAATAATTTAGTAAAATCAACAAATACAAATAAAACAGAAAAGCGACAACATCACATAAAAACCAGTCTGTAACAATGTGTTTTAAGAAGTGATCCAAAAGAGATGCAACGTCGCCCTCTGGTGGTGAAATATAAGAGTGTTTGTAAAGCCTGCTGTCCTCCACCAGTCTCTCCGTATCTGAAGAGCCTCTCCATGCTGGCGGCCAACAAGCTGCTCCACCTCCTGGAGGCCTTCTCCACGCCCTGGTTCCTCTTCTCCTCCCAACAGAACCACCACCTGGTCTTCTTCCTGCTGGAGGTCTTCAACAACATCATCCAGTATCAGTTCGACGGTGAGAAACACGAGATGAGGTGAAGTAAAAAAATAAACACCTTGTGATGGTGCCGGTCCAGCTGAAATCCCCCCCCCCCCCCCCCCCCACAGGTAACTGCAACCTGGTGTACGCCATCATCAGGAAGCGTAACGTCTTCCACCAGCTGGCCAACCTGCCGTCCGACGCGGCGTCCGTTCAGAGCGCGCTGCAGAGGAAGAAGAAGTCCGGGATTTCTAGGAGCAACTCCACGGAGACGGAGTCCATGGACGGCTCCAGACCGGCGGTTCCTGCCGAGCCCGGAACACTTAAAGCCAGTTTAGAGGCCACTCCAGGTACCAGTCGTCACACACCGACGGTCTGCTCGGACTTGCACGAGCGTGAACGGAGCTCATTGATGCTGTTTGATTTAAGTAAAATAAAAATGTATTTTAAAATGTTTTGTGTTCTTGCATACATTTATCAATATTGTTTTCACTTTAATTACTTTAATTAGAACAATGATTATAATTAATTATAAAAGATTATAATTTATTACAACTATGAGAATTATGAGTCAGTATTATAAAATGCTTTATAATGTATTTTTATTCTTGTTAGAAAGCGTTATAAGTTATGATTATACAGAGCTATAGCAGATTATAATTATGTTTATTCTGTATTTTAGACATTTGTTAGCTGCAGCTGTAAATCCTCCATGAAGGAGCAACGTTACAGCCTCATCAGAGAGTCTGCATGGGGCGGTTTTCATGATCCATTCTTCCCTGCAACATAAAAAGAAGTCTTCTCTTGCGTCCCTTTAGGACTCGATAAGATAACGGAGAAGTCCCAGGTGAGCCTGGACGGCACCATGGTCACCGTGTCTCACCCGGACTCCCCACAGACGCCGGCCGACTGCAGCGCCGCGGCTGCAGCCAGCGACACAGAGTCCAACTCGGAGAGAGACCACGAGGTAAAGACGGCCCTCACGCCCATCTCGCTCTCTGCTTCTGTCTGCAGGTAAAGTGACTCCCACGTGCTTTTATTTTGAAAGGTCTTCCACACAGAGTCGGAGGCGGCGAGGAGTCGGTTGTCGAGCGTGTCGTCATCGGCGGCCTGGAGCGCCAACACAGACTGGGTGAGTAGAAGTCCTTTATCCTCCCTGCTGTGTTTACTCTCCATCTTTTGTCCGCTTCCTCATCGTGCTGCTCGTGTTCTCAGGTGTTGTCATGGAAAGCCAAACTCCCTCTACAGACCATCATGCGGCTGTTACAAGTGCTGGTCCCTCAGGTGGAGAAGATTTGCATCGACAAGTGAGAAGTGATACGTCTTTTATTCTTTTATTCTTTTATTCCAAACATCTTTGTTCAGGGCTAAATGATAGATTACAGTTTCCTTTGGTCTTGTGACCCCAGATAATATAAAGTTACTGTGAGGAACTATTAGCTGGTTATGAAACCGTCTCAGTTTATCACTGAGGCCTCTATCTGACCTTCATCAGTACACGAGACCACTATGAGGAACCTTTAATATCATGGTGGTTCTGTTGGTCCCTGTGGACTAAAGTGGAAGAGTCTCTTTAGAAAACCTCTCATGTTACTGCAGCAGGTCTGACAGTCTGCTCCTCTCAGTCCTGGTTCTGGTTCCTGAGCCTGGTTCAGAACCAGTTAGAAGTTCCTCACAGTAACTTTAAGATGCTAATATTGATGTGTGCAGCTTTAATTACTCAGATGAACTGTTGTTGTCGTCGTCCTCAGGGGTTTGACAGACGAGTCAGAAATCCTGAAGTTCCTCCAGCACGGCACGCTCGTCGGCCTGCTGCCCGTCCCTCATCCCATCCTCATCAGGAAGTACCAGGCCAACGCCGGCACGGCCATGTGGTTCCGCACCTACATGTGGGGCGTCATCTACTTACGGTAAACACACCGAGCTCCAGCAACCGGTTTATGTTGCGTGTTATATTACGAAAACTAAAAGCAGTCTGATGGATGTATTTTCAAACTGGTCTGGCGAGTCACACGTGTTGATTACGTGTGTTTCCTCTGTTGCCGTAGCAACGTGGACCCTCCGATCTGGTACGACACGGACATCCGGCTGTTTGAGATCCAGAGGATTTAGAGCGGCTGGTGAAGGTTTCCGGTTCACTTTGTTCTCTTCACAAACTCAACAACAACAACAACAACATCTGCTTTTCTTCTTCTTCACGCCTGAACTGTGATCGGAGGAACATTTCACCGTTTTCTGGTGTTCAGACAAACACAAATGTCTAAATGTGTCAAAGCACTTACTACTGTGTACACATACAAGCTGTATCATGAGCGATGCCAAATGGTCATTAAATTTGACATAATCATGACATGAAGTGATGTTTATTGAACATTAATTTATTCACCAAACTGTGAAATACATTTCTCCACGGAGCTGCTTTGTGCACCGAAGCAGCGTCGTGTTGAAACAGGAAAGGGACAAACAAAGTTTACAAATATTATTGTATGCTGTACCACTAAAATATATATATATATATATATATATATATATATATACGTGGTCTCCATGACTTCACCCGTTGGTTTATGGACCAGAGTTTTGAAGCCGCGAGATTGGCATCATGGCCGCTGCCATCTTGGTTTTTGTCCGTAACCATCTTGGATTTTGGACCAGAAGTGACACAAGAGGGAATAAATATTTGAATAAAACATTGTTAGGCTACCAAAATGTTACAATTTACTTTCATGAAGTGAAAACAAACAAAGGGTTAAAAATGTAAAACAAAAACACGGACAACTCCAACTCCCTAAAGCATCCCCTACGTTATGGTCTGTTTGACTCTAAATGGACCATCATTCACTAAATGAACATCATGCTGTATTGAAGAAGACTTGAAACTAGAGTTTGAGACCATAAACTCATGTTTACAATGTTTACTGAGGTAATAAATCAAGAGAGAAGTAGAGTCATTTTCTCATAGACTTCTATACAACCAGAGGAGTCGCCCCCTGGTGGACATTAGAGAGAATGCAGCTTTAAGACATGAAGCTTTGGCTTCACTTTTTAGAACCGGAGGTTGAGCCTCATTGTAACAAACAGCCTCAGATGGATCTCCTCATACTGTATTAACCAAATATTATATAAAATGTGTATCATGTTTTTTCCCCCAAACATTTTTCACATCATCTACGTTAACCGTCGTGTAGTCGGGCCTCCGCTGGTGTCACGCAGAGATGAGCAGCTCCATTAAAGCTCCCACAGAGTGCATCCTGTAGAAAACGCTGAGCGGCTGACCCAAGTTCACCAGAACAAACCAAGCCGAGAAGCCGAAGAACTGTTTCCCGAGTCCGTTGTCAAACTGAGGATGGACTCCGAACGCGGGGATGACCCACAGCTGCAGGAAGAGGGAACACGGGCGGGTTACGAGTGCAGAAAGAAGCTTGTATTGCTGCATGAATCACATAATAAACACAGGATATTACCATAATGTTAGACAGGATGAGGAAAGCACAGATTTCTTGTATGGCTCTTTTGGTCCAGGGTTTTTTCCCATCATGCTCTATGGCAGCAGCTGGCGCGTTCCCATCCAGCAGTGAAACATTCGTCTTCCTCTCTTCTTCTTTTGGCACTGCAGCCTTTTTCTTAAGCTGTGGGGCAGTTTATCATTCATACACATCAAAACCTTTTTAATGACTTCTTGCTCCAGTTTATAAAAACATCCACTTGACCTGCAGGTACCTTGAATATGTTGCTCCGCTGCCTCTCTTTCTTCTTGGCGAGCAGGCTCGGGTGCCTGTGGAGGCCCTCGATGATGAAGATGTTCTGGAGGATGAGCTCCAGGAGGCTGAGGAGGGAGTAGGACAGGTCCAGGTCCCCCAAGTGCCCGCCGGTCCCCACAGCCAGGGCCGCCACCAGGGAGAAGTAGGACAGGGTGAGCTGGCCCAGAGCCGCCGCCACCAGGAGCGTCACGTCCAGGCTGCGGGTCGGGTTGTGTCCCGCCTCGTTCGCCCTCCTCTCCAGCCTGTGGACCAGCATCCCCGCCAGGCAGCACAGGGACATGGCGGGCATGACGGCCAAGTGGTAGCAGTAGAAGATGAGGAAGGCGGTGGCGCGGAGCTGCTGCCGGCTCACCCAGACCTGGTAGAGGATGAAGACGACCACGCCCGCCACGAGCACCAGGGCGCCGAACACGAGGCCGTACACGAGGCCGCCTTGGTACACGACGCGGAGGGTCAGCTCGTGGGTGTCGTGGTCGCCGTGGCCTGGACTCCTCCCGCGGCCCACGTTCTTCCACATCACGTAGACCATGCAGCCGGCCATCAGGCAGAACTCCATGTTGAAGGGGTAAAGGATCTCGAAGCCCTTCCTGAAGGTGAGGCAGGTCGCACTCGCAGCGCACTGGCAGAAGGTCGAGTTCATGATTCCTGGAGGCAGGAAACTAAATAACTAGTAGATATCACCGTGAACTGACATTAAGACTATTATTTATTGCATTACACGTTTTCTGAAATGCTTTATTTAAATATGCAAATAAGGCATTCTACAGACCAAACAGACAAAGTAGTAAAATAAACACCTCGATGTATTTTGTGGATGTTTTCTTTACATAATCCTAAAATAAACAACAGACTGAAATCTCTACATTGACCCGTGCATGAAGAACAATGTTTTTGCCTGCAGTGTATTTACAGCACAACGCAGGTTGTGTATTTCTACCTGTGAAGTTTAACTACCTGCTACATCAGAGTTTTGTGCTTCGGAGGAGTTTGTGTTGCTGAAATCGAGCCCGTCGTCTTTTTCTAACTCGATCTCCTCGTGGATCGAGTCCTCGGTCACCGCGTTCAGCCACAGCAGCAGGTCAGCTGACAGGATCAGTATCAACCCGGACCTGCAGCACAAACACACACATGAGACACAACAAACGGTTAAACAACATACAGCGGAAGCTATAAATGACAACATGTTCATACATGTGGAACATTTATTAAAGATGTGTGAGATGCACCTGGTGATGATCTTGTGTTTGTGGATGCAGTCTTTGGAGTGAGCCCACAGTAAATACGACTGCAGAAGAGAAGCAAACAGTTATTCAATCAGAGCATTTCTTTATCAATTCAAAGATTACGTTATTTTATAATTTAATGTCTAAATGCTGCAAATAATGAGCCTAAACGTCTTGGAGTCAAAGCTCTTTTAATTTTTGGTTATGAACAGAAGTGCTGATTTTACATCTAATAAACTTTAAATATAACTCGTCTGCAGCTCTCGTGTTATTAACGAATATAGTTTTAGTTAATGAACGTTTATTGAAGCCATCTTTCCCTCAATTTTGCTAATTGTTAATGAAATTAGTGAAAAGACCATGAGATGCAGTTGAGAGCTCTGGTAAGCGAGTTATTTTGTTGCACAGATCTTGAGTTTAGTTGAAGAAGTGATTGTAGAGATTATGGGGTTATTATGGCATTTTAAAGATTATTTGCAGGGACGTTTGTTTGCTTGTGATTCTGCTTTAGAAGCTCTTGTTCTTCTAGATAATTTAACATCTGCTGAATATATTCAAATTTAGCATTTGCACTTTTTGTCAAATGTTGCTTAGCGTCTTCCTTCTGTCTTCTTGCTCTTGTTCCATAAAGTAAAGAACATGAATCTCATTACCTGCAGCGCGAGAAAAGGCGCCTCGATGAACGGAGCGAGCACCGTAGCAGCAGGTTTACACTCCTTCATGCTCATCAAGTACCCGACCCTGAAGACACACAGCAGCAGGCTGAAGGCGGCGAACAGCATGAGGACCACTGGACCAGAGGAGAGGAAGCACATCAGTACACGGTCCAAAACGCTTCATATCTAGTCTAGAAAACACAGGAGCTCACCGGTGACAGCGAGTCCCCCGGCGTGGTGGTCTTTATGTGGGCAGATGCCGGGCTGCTTCCTGGCCCACAGCAGGAACCACAGCATCCAGATCAAGCTGACCCCCATGAGCAGCAGCATGAACACCTGGTGCTCCTGGTGCTTCATGCCCTTGGGGTGGAAGGCCTGGCCGGCCAGCAGCGCCGCTCCCAGCAGCACCATGTTCAGACCCAGCAGACCGGAGATCAGACGCCTCCCACTGGGGGCCCAAAGCAACCCCAGATCCAGCTCCGGGTCCGGGTCCTGGATCTGGATCTGAGGGTCTGAGCTGTGAACTGGTTCGACACTTTCAGGTGTTGTCCCCCGGGAGGAATCGGCCTCTGTGACTCCAGGATCTGGATTCATATTTTGTATTTCTTCTAAAACTCTTTAAATCCTTCGGCTCGTTTGCATTCGGTCTTCAGGGTTTTTTCTCACTACTTTACGAGTGAGAACCCTGCAGCTCAACATGTGGAGGCTTGCGTCATATAGGTGCAAGTTCTCATTCTGATCCGCCTCCACACACCTGTAGGTGTGGTAACGATCTGCATAAATATACCGACACACCTTTGTTTGGGAAACCAACAGGTTTCATGTTTGCGTTCCATGTCGACCTTCATTTCACCTGCTCTGCCACTTGAACAACGTTTGCTTCATGGATCCAGATGACCTCAGCAGAAACTCCTTTAAACCATAAATATATATACTGTATATATATACTTTGTATATATATATCTGTCAGTGAGGTCTTTTGTTTATTGGGTTATTTGACCGGGACAGTGGACATTAATAAAATCTCTCTGTAAATGAGTTTTTCATCCGTAGTCCCGGGACAGATGGTAAAAGTCGCCCTTAAAAGCAGAATATGAGATTAAAATTACAAAGTTAGTCATTTAATATTTATAAGCATGAAAATATAATAATGGAAGGAAATAGAATTTGAATAGAAACATCATTCAGGAAACCATTATACTACATCAAGTACTATTAAGACATGCAACACACAAAACAACACATGCAAAGTAAATAAATGAGGGATAATAGTTTGAATAGAAACATGGACAGAACATTGTTAGACACTAAAATAAAGCAGAACAGAAGAACAAAACATAAAAAGCATGCAAAGTATTTAAAATACACAAACCAGCTGACTCAGCAGAACAACAATAAAAACATGAATGCAGTTCTGACATCCACAGCTGCCGGTAATTTACCGTGAAGTTGAATTTGCGTAATATATCATGAAGTCATGCTGTGTTTACGGAGAAAGACTGTAATTAGGTTCACAGTATTTATGCTGTTAGAATAGTTTACCATAAACAGGTTTATAACAGCTGTTCTTTTTAAGTAATTTACTCATCAAGTCAACTCATAAAACACGCTTGAGGATTAAAATCCATCAAGTCTGCTTTATTTGTTTTAATCTGCACAAAAACTGCACTAATGTAACAAATAATTTATGTTAATTCACAAACACAGAAATGAATGGAAATCTGGTGTGTGTGTGTGTGTGTGTGTGTGTGTGTGTGTGTGTGTGTGTGTGTGTGTGTGTGTGTGTGTGTGTGTGTGTGTGTGTGTGTGTGCGCGCGCGCATACAAAATACATAACAAAAAAACATTTTCGTTTTCTATTGGCCCATACACTAAAAGGGGCGTGTCTCTTCGTCATAGCCCCGCCCCCCGCCCCGCCCCTGCCTGACAACCAGCACGCCGCGTGTTCGTCTCCTATAGCAACCAGCCCGTCAGCGCCGCTCCGTGCCTCTTGCAGCCCGGTCGGTCGGTCGGTCGGTCGGTCGGTCCGCCCGGAGACACCCTCCACAGAGAACCTCCATGGAACCGAACCGAGAGTGAGTCAGCCGGGGCTTATAGCCATGGACGACCGGTACCACCGGGCGGCCCGGGACGGGTACCTGGACGCGCTGAAGGAGGCCACGCGGAAGGAGCTGAACGCACCGGACGAGGACGGGATGACACCGACTCTGTGGGCCTCGTACCACGGGAACCTCGAGACACTGCGACTCATCGTGGGGAGAGGGTGAGTCGTCCGGTAACACCGGGTCCGGTGAGGGGGAAGTAACCTCTCCTCTCTCTTTATTTCTATTTTATAATTATATGATAAAGCCTTATTTATTATTCTGATGATTATGTCAATATCTGTAAGTTAAAGTTCACTGTAAATAAGTTGATGTATCTGTTAACAGAGAGTTATAATAATAATAATAATAATAATAGAAGAGACCTGTGTCCACTTTGCTCTTTATTCATATAAAAGTATATTAAACTCTCTAGAATAAATATATAAATATATATATATATATTTATATATATATAAATATATAACAGAGCTTTATATTTTATTATATTTTATTTTTATTTTATTATTTTGATAATCATGCCAATATCTGTAAGTTAAAGTTCAATGTAAACAAGTGGATTTATCTTATTTCAACCAAAAACCAAAATAAACTAAACAAACAGAGTTGATTTTTCTGTTAACAGAGTGTTATAATAATATTAATAATAATAATAACACCTTTGTTATTAATATAAAATGATACTATTTAAACTCTCCAGCTTCAGAAATTAATATATAATATTGTATATTATACCTCAGTGATCTGCTAATATTCGTATGAATGATAATAAACATTGTGCCACATATGATGCTGCTGCTTCTCTATAATATAATCAGAGCTGCTGCAGATTAAACGCTTTACATTTTAACAGCCTGATTGCAGAGAAAGGTCAGCGTTGATGCAACTCTCTGTAGGAGAAAGAGTGATGCATCTGAAGCACGATAACGTTGTGTTTTAATGTCACAGATCTAAACCGTTACAGACCAGAGCCGGTATAATGAGATGAGTTCATAGAAGCTATTGCACGACATGATCTGTGCTCTGAAAGAGTATTTGTAGGAGAAAACTGAGATAGTGATGAAAGTGTTGAGGAGTACGTCGATGTTCTGGTGAGATAAGTCGTATCACAGACGTGTTTTGTTGAAGCTTTAGGAGACAGAGCAGCAGGGAGGAGGACGGTCTGTCATGATGCTGGTGCTGGTGACGGGTTTATAGGCAGCAGTAAAGTGGAGGCTATTTGGGTTTGATGCTGCAGAAACAGGAGAAAGGTCACCGTGATGGATGTTGATGCTTCATCCTCCTACAACGGATAATATGGAGGACGCAGTGCAGAGAGGATGTGAAGCTACGACTAAAGCTCACAGCAAAAAGTAAATGAGAACAAGAAGAGGAGCAGGACATGTCTTTCTATTAAATCGTTAGTGCTGCAAATATTTTCCTACAAAAACTTTTCTTACTCAACAAAATAAGACAAACTTCTCATGTTGCCAAATGATTTCAATGACTAAATATCTGCTTTACAAACCAACTTCAGGTATACAGGTGCACCACTAAGGCACTATATCAACTAAAATGGGTCCTTTACTATTACCTCATTAATTAAAGATTAATTAATGACTTGTCTTGTAGAGCTGCGTTTAAAAAATCTAGTATTAAAGACCCTGAGAAGTAGAAATATTTCTGTGTAACATTCAATGTTTATGAGTAAATAAGCAACAATCAAAGTTAAATAAATAAACACCCCCTAAAAGAGGATGTGTAGGTCAAAGCTTCATGTGTTAAAGCTGCATTCTCTCTAGTGTCCACCAGGGGGCGACTCCTCTGGTTGTATAGAAGTCTATGAGAAAATGACTACTTCTCTCTTGATTTATTACCTCAGTAAACATTGTAAACATGAGTTTATGGTCTCAATCTCTAGTTTCAAGTCGTCTTCAATACAGCATGATGTCCACATACTTCTAGTATGTGGACCTAAAGTCCTAAAGTCGTGCAGACTGAACGAAACATAACATTGTACCAAAGAAAGTATAGAAGTTTGCTCTTGAGGCGTATTGCTCTTGAGTCGTATACCTGTTGCTAGTAAACAAGTGTTTGTGTTTCATGAGTCAGAGTTAGAAGGTCGTGTTACTATGTGATTCCTCCTTCTTGCATTTCTTTCCTTTGAAATATTATCTGTTTAATTACTCTTTCAGCTGACAGGGTACAGAAATATACGCTGCTCTGAGCATTAAAATAAACCACGCACTTTCTTTGCTCGAATGTCAGAGGAGACATTTGTCTGCAGACAGGAAATCAGGGTTGTTGCTGATAAAGGTTTGATGGCCGTGAGGCGTGTGGTAACACTGTCTCTGGGTGTCTGCAGAAAAAAGGCTCTTGGTGTGCGGGATAAATAATGCAGAGTCACCTCTGTCATGTTTAACCTGCAGCGCTTCAATTATTCATCAGGACCCCGGGGCCATGTGGGCGGAGACTGAACAGGAAGAGGAGGGACAACACAGTAGTATTCAGACTGTGGTGCATTGTGGGAAAGTCAACATGCAGAGCATTGTGGGTAGTGCTTTTTTGACATCATGTTAATTTTTCAGTCATTTTAATTACTTAGCGGTGCTGTCTCAGCTAATATTACTGCTATTTGACAAAGTTTCACCCATGATGCACTGTTCATTTCCAGGCTTATATCATGATCATACATTCAGACTTATAAAGGTTAAATACAATTTTATTAATGTTCAAAGAGTCGTCTTCAGATTGGTTGTTGTGTCCGACCAATAAGTGAAAAGATATTCTGTTGGAAATTTCTGCACAACTAATTTGAAGTGTGGAGAAATTGAAGAAATTTAAATTGTATTCACAACCCCAGAGCAGGAAGTGAAAACACTCTGTTTGGGATATGGATCAAAATACTCGGATGCTTCATTGCCTCACTCAAGTAATGACACCTAAGGGTCATTTTCACAACACAGGAGATTGACTGACATAGTTGCAGGTCGTGTGAGTCATCTTACTTCCTAAGATCAGTCGGTAGTGTAAGAGGATCAGCAAAGTGAGGTTGAGTTTCTCAGTGAACCTGGTTTAAGTCTGCAGCGTGAGAGATCGCTGCAGGAAAACATCTGTTTGTTGCAGGAGGTAAAATTAGAAAAAGGGCCATAAATTGAGAGAGCAAGCCATGAAATTAATCCCACACCAAATGTACACATGTGGATAGATGTGTGGACCAGACGGCAACCACCTTCATGTTCTAAGTGAAGTCAAAGCTTCATGCGTTAAAGCTGCATTCTCTCTAGTGTCCACCAGGGGGCGACTCCTCTGGTTGTATAGAAGTCTATGAGAAAATGACTCTACTTCTCTCTTGATTTATTACCTCAGTAAACATTGTAAACATGAGTTTATGGTCTCAATCTCTAGTTTCAAGTCTTCTTCACTACAGCATGATGTCCACATACTTCTAACCATAAAATGAATTGGTGAAACTGCAGAACGCTGGTTTGGTCCTTTCAGATTTCAGATTAGTAACAGAAATCATAATGAATGTGTGAATCCAGTCATGCTAAGATGCAACATGGCGTCTTGTCTTCCAGAGGCGACCCGGACAGGTGTGACATCTGGGGCAACACACCGCTTCACCTGGCAGCTGCCAACGGCCACCACAACTGCCTGTCCTTCCTGGTGGCCTTCGGTGCCAACGTGTGGTGTCTGGACAACGACTACCACACGCCGCTGGACATGGCCGCCACCAAGGGGCACATGGACTGCGTTCGCTACCTGGACTCCATCGCTGCCAAGCAGGTCACCCTCAACCCGAAGCTGGTCGGCAAACTCAAGGACCGGGCGTTCCGCGCGGCGGAGCGCCGGATCAAGGACTGCGCAAAGCTCCAGAGGAAGCACCGCGAACACATGGAGAGGAAGTTCATGAAGGAGTCGGCGGCTTTAGACAACTTGGATGCTATCAGCTTTTCTAGCTACACCAGCGGCAGCACGCTGAGCCGCAAGTTCAACACTGTCACCTCCAACATGCCATACTCGCAGGTGGTTGTTCTTTGACTTTGTGTTAAAGTACAATAGATCTCGTCCCACTTCAGCCCTCATTTGCCTGGTGAAGTCAAGTTCTGTTTGGGTCGCAGCAACATTAATTGTTTAACTTCATGTGGGTCTACCCATTCATGATCTACATAACTTTTTACTAATTCTTAATGTCTTCATGTTCCCCTCAGGCCACCCTGCACTCCACAGCCAAGGGCAAGGCCAAGATACAGAAGAAGATGGAGAAGAAGAAGCAGGTCGATGGAACGTTCAAGATCTACGAGGACGGGAGGAAAAGCGTGCGCTCGCTGTCCGGCCTGCAGCTCGGCAACGACGTCATGTTCCTCAAACAGGGCACGTACGCCAACCCCAGGGAGCGGTCGCGCCTCAACATCCGAGACATGTTCCACCGCGACCACAACGACGGCGACGACACCGTCTCCCGTGCCATGAGCGACCCGGGCCTCCACGAGGCCGCGTATTCAGAGATCAGCGCAGACTCCGGACGCGATTCCCTGTTCACCCGACCCGGGCTCGGCACCATGGTGTTCAGGAGGACCTATTTGAGTGGAGGCGTGTTTGGTATCGGGACACGGGATGAAGAGAGCGTAGTGGGGAGTGAACCTGTGGGCCGGGCACCGAATGTTCGTCTACGGGGAAATCTGGCCCGGCGTTCGCCCAGCTTCGATGAGGACAGCATCGGCAGCGCCTTGAGCCTGCAGGAAAGAAACCTTCGGGAGTTGCCCTGGGAGGAGACGGATGTCGGGTTGGATGAGGACTTTGAGCCAGAGAACAGTCCTCTGGAGACCTTCCTGGCCTCTCAAGGCCTCAGCGAGTTCATGCCCATCTTCAGGAGGGAGAAGATCGACCTGGAGGCTCTGCTGCTTTGTTCGGATCAGGACCTCGCCAGCATTCACATCCCTTTGGGCCCCAGGAAGAAACTTCTGGACGCCTGCAAGAGACGTCTGGACACCATAGACGAACCAGAGGCCATTGAAGACACTGAGCTCTGAAGGTCAGTGTGGAGTAATCCACGTTTTGTTTTAAATGGGAGGCACCACGCTCTGCTCTCAGATAACCCTTTGTTGTCTCTCATAAGCTACTGCTTTTGCATTTGCATATTGTATAGATGATAAGGCTGGGTGTCATTTAAGAAATTACAATACCAGCACCCTTAAAATGATACTGATACCAACTGAGTACTTCATACGGTACCAACACGGTTCCACACAACTCCAACCAGAGCACATATTTACCTGTGAGATCCACCTGTGTGGGTTTGCAGCAGGACCCTTTTTACGGGCTAAAGGCCGCCATCTAGTGGCGACCTGTGATATAACGAGAGACCTAAGAGTCATTGTAGTAGAATACAATGATACATAACATTGTTTTTTCCCCATTTATTCACAGGATAACATGACTCCATGTACTGTTATTAACCAACAGTACAGTCAGTGGAGGAAACATGGAGTCAAGGCATCTGACCGGAACTTGGAAAAAGACGAAATGAACATTTCATGGGAAAGCTTTGCCACATGTAAAAACACACGAACACTGTCCAATGAATCTTAGCCTGACTTGTTATTGTTGCATACTGTATTGATTAATGTGTTATCCATTAATGATTGTACTTAACCCTTTGAACATACTGTTATTATTTATCTTCGTTGTACAGCTGTCTCACTGTAAACATGTTATTGTACTCCACGGCACATACACAATGGTGACTCTTTATGATTGGGAATAGCTAACGGACTGACTGCTCTGCAAACACTATGTCAGCGTGTGCTAGATAACACTGTTATCTCACGTTGCTGCGGGGCGTTTGTGGTTTCACTGAAGGTCTGTCTGCATGAATGTTATCTTATTTTAAACTGTTTTTGTATTTGAAGATGTACCCACAACAATAAGTATCTTTTGTTATAATAAAGTGAAATTATTATTGTTTCGCGTGTGAATAATGTGTTGATATAACCAGTCAGTGTGTCTTTCTCTGGCGTCTTAGGTGACACTGACCGTTTGTTTAAATAAATAAAAAAAGACCAGCTCAAGGCTGTGGAGGGACGTGAGAGGAGCTGGCGGGCGGCCTGGTTGTTCTTATGTTGCCGTCTCTGCAGTATGTCTGCTGTCCTTTAGAGTGAAAACACACACACACACACACACACACACACACACACACACACACACACACAAACACACAGTCACTGGGTCAGCATGGCCACAAGCCCAGAACACTGACCTCTCTCCAGAAAACAACTGACACCAGATATATATAGATATATATATCTATATATATATGCATGAGTGTGCATATGATGTGCAGAGTCTGCATACAGTATATGTATATACATACAGGCTCTAACCTGGGCCAACTCCACACCCAGCTACGAGGGCACATTCTTGCACAGCAGCATCCCCCCCCACGGTGAAGAATCAGCTGCTGTTAATCCACCTCCTGTCTCCCTCTCCTTTCCCAGGACGTTTGCCAAGGTTACAGAGATGGGAGGGAGAGAGAGAGGGGAGGAGAGAGGAGGGGAGGCCGTCACAAAGAAACACTAGAGGGTGAGCGACATGCAGAATGTATGAGACACCAGAGAGGAAGGAGAGAGAGAAGAGAAGTGAACTCTCTGGAGCTGAGCAGCTGCAGTTTTGAGAGGCTGTTCTGAAAAACAGATTTGAGGATTTCCATCCCATCACAGGGCAAAGCTTCTACATCTGCGGGTCGTGGGACAATAAATCTCACGGCTGCTGGGTTGCAGCGGGAGTCAGCTGACAGAGGAAACAAGAGTAAGAGAGATGAGGAGGGAGGAGGAGGAGGAGGAGGAGGAGGAGGGTACATGGGGCCTCTTGAAGCAGCAGGATATAGGGGGCTGGCCCTGTCTGACAATGCTTTCTGTTTTTTTTTTGCAAAGAAGAGCTTTCGCAATGCTGACTTTGACCCGTGGACTCTGTGCTCAGGGTGCATCCGTGTGCTGCAGGCAGCGTTGAGCACCGGCTTCCTCGCAGGAGGACGCAGAACCACCGCGTGCTGGTGACTTCTTGGTTCCCTCAGCATGCAGAACGTACCGGAGGAGTGGAGGGAAGGACGGGACGAGAGGACGGGGGAGGTGGTGTCGGTCCGGGGGAAAGCGGATCCGGAGGTGATGAAGAAGAAGAATAACGGTGAAGAGTCTCTGATGATGGAGCTCACCAGGCTGGTGCAGGAGACGGTGAGGCGGAGCAGCTGGTGGGAGAGGAGGGGGATCGATTGCAGCATCCTGGCAGCAGCGTTCCTCTGTCTGCCTCCTGGTAAGACTCACCGAACTTCATGCAGCTTCTTTTTTATGTTTTTTTAATGCTTTAAAAAGTTAATAAGTTATCACAAAACTAGAACTACAGAACGTGTTGCACCTTTAACTTCATGTTTTTGTGAGTTATCTCATAGTCATTGTGACCGAGACAGAAACATCCCCCCCCCCCCGGTCCAAGGACTGCAGATAAAAAATACACCAACACATTTACATCATATTTATCTTCATTATTACGTTCTGTCCCTGAATGAACAAAAACATGGTGAACTTTCTCCAATGGTACAACATCTTGGATGTAGGAATATGTGCAAACATGAACAATTAAATATGAATATTTTATTTTTATTTTCCTCTTTCTAAATATATAAAATATTGCTTCTACGATGCAGAATTTATAGTGCAGTCAAATGTACAATTTCCATCACAAGATAATGTGTGTTTTTCAGAGAGATTGTCTAAAATAGGGCGAATGTTTGATCTTTGTGTTTTCTCGATTAATTGCTCGGTCTAAAAATGTCAAAATTAAGTTTACTGTCAAAGAAGACAAAAAGCCCATAAAACATGTACGTGTTAGAAGGTAAAACCAGTCAAATGTTGCCTTATTCATGTTGTAGTAGTTGCACATGGCCCCCTAATACAATTCAATATATTAATTAACTCATCATTGCAGCCCTATAATTGTCTCATTAATTCCTGTATGTCATCTGAAACATAATGAAAACACATTCCTCTCTACTTAAATTACAAACAGCTCTTTCTCCAACACTGTTGATTGGTTTACACATCGTCTATCTGGGTCACTGGTGCCGCTGACCTGAATTAGGACCAGTGCCTATTGTGACTCATGTCACTGGATCAGTGGAACTGACAGCTTTCAGCAGCACCACAGGACACCTGGTTGCAGCTTGTAATCTAGACGATTACCACAGCAGTGAGTTTTCCCTGACTGTTAGCATTAGGCTGAATTTAGTCAGTGCAGCCCGAGGAGGCGTCTGTCATCGTGTATCACAGAGCTCGTGACTTATCACCTCAAAATAGTCTGTTTTGAAATAGCAGGTGCAGTATATTTGTTTTATTGAGTTAGGAAGGAAATACAAGTCACTGAAACCTGTTTGGAGCCGGCCGGAGGAGCCTCATGGCTGCTTGTGTCGCAGGTTTATTAAAGTAAAAAAAGTCCAATTCATTCTGCATTTCATTCATTTATGTATTTATTCATATGGGACAGTGCACATTAATCAACATTTTAGTTTCCACCTCAATGAAAATGTGCCAGAATAGAGTCTTTATTCCCTGGGCAGGTTATTACAATATAGAGGCCTAAAATCAGACACATAGTACAACTCTACAGCACAATACAGCACAATACAACACAATACATAAATATATTACAAAAGTAGAAGATTTGTAAGAGTAACTAAACCCCCAAACCCCTTTGTTCAGCTGAAAACCAATGTATATTGGTATTTCGTAGTGTTTTTGATGGTTTATGTTTATCATCAAACTGAATTTGCTGACAGGAAGTTTAGCTGTTAGTATAAATATTTTATCATTTGTGAATATTAGATTGAATGATCGGAGGCAGAGCGGAATTCAGGACAAAGTAATCATAAGAAATGAACTGCAGAAGATGCTGATATCTGCAAACAACACATAGGTGTAAAGACACTTTGGCCCAGAGTCAAATGTATAAATCTCTTATAATTGAATCCACTAATTGATTTAAATTGAGATTCCTGCTCTGTCTGGCAGCCTTCCTGCTGCTGGGCTCCTCTCAGGTCCTGTGGTTTTCGGCGGGCGTGCTGCTGATGGGCGTGGCCCACGCTGTCATCACCTTCAAGGGGACACATCTGGCCAGCCACGGGTCGCTGAGCGAGTCGCAGGCCTGGGGGAACTTCTGGGCCGTCTTCTTCATCGAGGTGAGATGGTTAAAGAAGGAAGGCCGTCATTTAACAGCTGAGGCAAAGCCTCAAGGATTCAAGGATCATTTATTGTCATTATGAAACACAGGGACGCACAACTAAATTCAGTTGTAGTCCGTCTGTAACACAACAAACACACGACTAACAAAACAAAACCAGTAGGACGTTCCTGTAGAGCTTTTTAGGGGATTTGCATCATAAGGAATGTAAACAGCAGCAACAAAAACAGTTCTCTGGTCAGATAATATGGCCGACATCTTCACATAAATAATTCAACATGAGGAAAAATATTGTCCATTAACTCTGACTGTGTTTGAGCACCATGATGTGAACACAGAGTCCAGCTCTGCAGCAGTGCGCTTCAAAATACTACTGCTGAAGTGCCCTTCAGCAAAGCATTTAAAGCGTAACTGCACACTTAAACATGTTTTTTTAAGCTATTAACTAAATAACTGTAGCCTACTGTGATGAAACCCATCAATGCTGGCGTTAATATTTACTTTTTTTTTTCAAAATGTGTAAAAATCCAACATTTCATGACGAAAACGTTTTTCATGAAAACAATTTAAAACTGTTTTAATTAGTTCGTAATCAAAGAATATTAACGCCCTCTAATCACATCCTCCTTTCTCCACATCGTCTATCGTTTTTACTTTCTCGCTAACGACTGTGTAGCATTACAATCACAGCGCAGGTCATGTAGCGGCTGGCTAGTTAGCTCGCTGACGTTAGCTTGCTAATCCCGCCATGTTGGCATGCTAACATTATACTGGTTACAGTATGGTGAAGTGGAGAGACTGCAGGGTGTAGTTCTCGTCTCACATGTGACATCTGATAAACAGTAAATTCATACAATTCAGTGCCCCATAGCATATCGCTATTTTTTCCAAGCTAGCTGTCATATTTGTCGTCGTCGTGTCGAGGCCTTTGTCAAACGGAAGTAGGCATTTTTTTTAAACTATGCAGTGGGTGGAATAGTTTGACATTTGGGGTAAAAACATGTTAATTTGTATTCTTGCTGAGAGTTAGATGAGAAGATTGATGCCACTCTCACGTCTGTGTGGTATAGCTGAGGCATGCAGCCAATTAGCTTAGCTTAGCATGAAGACTGGAAACAGAGGGAAACAGCTAGCCTAGCTCAAAAAGGTAACAAAATACTTCTACCAGCACCTTTAAAGCTCAATGATTAACATGTTGTGTCTCCTTGTATCAATCTTCTTGGCAAGAAATATATAAAACGTAGTTTTCCATAATGTAAGACTATTTCCCTTTAACTCCCAGCTGTTTCAGTGCAGCTGCTCAGAGACCATGTTGTGTGTTTGTATATATGTATTTATGTCTGTGGGGCAGCTGTGAATGTGAAGCAGTCTGAGGCCTCATTCTCAGAAAACCCTGCTTTTAAATAAAGGTGAAAACAAGATAAGGTGACATAACCATTTACTGCCGGCCCGTGTAGAAACAGTGATGATTTAACAGAGTGAATGACGTGTTTAACGCTGTAAATCAGGTTGTTAAAGCAGTGTGTAGTGACATTTAGTAACCTCACGGCTAAAATAACCAAGTCAGTGAACTGTTGAACCAGTGACTTCGGATGTTTACTTAGCGTTCAGTTGCTTTTCAGGAAAACAAAATCATGCTGCTGCTCTTTGCCTTCATTCTATTAGTGGCTGCTTATCAAAGCAAACAGAATAAAAGCATACAATAAACCTAGGAAGAAGTCTGTAGATATGATTGTTTTTTGTTGTTTGCATGTTTCATAAAACATGCCCGTCTGTCCCTGTGTTCGTCCACTCAGATCTGTGGCTCATTCTCGGCGCGGGCCGGCGTTCAAGGCCACATTAAGATGCACCACGCTCACACTAACGTCATTGGACTGGGTGACTCCAGCGTATGGAAGGTCCCGTGCCTGCCTCGCTCCGTCTACCTGTTCATAGCTCCCCTGGCCGTGCCCATCATCACCCCACTTGTCGCTCTCGGTAAGAGGCGCCAAAAGGTCCAGAGAAGGACGGACGAATTTACGAGTTTGCTCACATACTTCAACGTTAAACGTGATTATCAGCGTAAAGCTGAGAATTCTCGCCCTCTGATCTTGTTGAAGCCCTTCTGTTACCTCGCCTCTCTCACGTCGGTGTGAGTTTATCCTCACACATGTGATTCTCTGTTTTTTTTTGCAGCTCACCTCAAAGGACACTCTCTGGCTCTCATCGTTAGGACCGTCCTGATGGTAGCGCTGGGCCTGTATTCACAGTACTGGCTGCTGATCCACGTGTCCGGCTTCCTGTCGCCTCTCAGCGCTCTGCTCTGCATGCTCGTGTGCAGAGCGATGTTCTCCGTGCCGTACATCCACGTCAACATTTTCCAGGTGAGAAATACCTGCTGGCAGGACAAGACGCCCTGCAGCTCTTGTGAGGCACAGGGGGCAGCTTTGAGCTAAATGCTAACATGCTAGTTTAGCATGCTATAAAAATAACAAAAATAACAAAAAATTACCAATTACAGAAAACTGTACCAAACATAAAGTAAAGCTGAGGCTGATGGGAATCCTTTTAGTTCTGCAGATATCCTCGTGGACCAATTCAAAATGTTGACCTTCATGTCAAGTCAATTGACAATAGTCAAGATATTCCACTAAAAATCCCAAAACGTCAACCTGCTAGTGGCGCTAGAAGAAAAGTCAGTAGGATTCATCCTCTGGGGATCATGAATGTCTGTACAATATGTCATGGCAATCCATCCATGTTGAGATATATAGATAAAGACCATGTGTTATGACTGAAAGCTGCAGAAGAGCCGCTAAATGGTCGACGATTATGCTAAACACTAAATTCCCTCCAGATATAGCCAGGCATGTGAGTCCAGCTCTCACAGATTAAGTGAAGACTGCTCTTGTGACACAAACTCAATGCAGTGTTGTGTTCTCAGAGATCAGACCAGTCAGCGAACTAAAGGGACATAAAAGGAACAATTCATGCATGATTTGTTCCCAGATGGAGTCTGAGTGCCGCGGGTCATTGTGCATTGTTCTGATCAAAGTGTGAGAAGCTGGATTAGAGAACGCAGGTTCTTGATGTGAAGTCAAGGGTCTAACAAGGGGGAAGAAAATGTTTGCTCTCACTGGGGGGTCGCAATGGAAACCTGTTCTCTCCTGGATCCTGCTGCTGTCGTTGGCTTTCGTCCTGTCTCTCCCCCCTGAACTCTACGTCCAAAAAGGCAAAAAGAGAGTGAGTTATAACCCAATGCATAGCCACTGACTTGACTAAAACGAACAGCACAA
>NC_136548.1:18470366-18535951 GCF_910591455.1 Pholis gunnellus
GTTCCAGAACCACCGGCTGGTGGAGCCGCTCAGGGACATCGAGAGGAGGACCTGCGAGAGCCACAAGTGGCCCCTGGAGCTCTTCTGCTGCGCCGACGAGTGCTGCGTCTGTCAGGACTGCGTGACGGAGGAGCACAAGGGCCACAACACGGTCCCCGTGGTGGAGGCTCGCAGTCGGATAGAGGCGAGTGTCTTTTCTCACGTTCAGTATTACTTCCATCAGAACTCCTCAAAACTGCGTCTTCATACATCTAAATATCCATTTCTACCACTAAACTCTCAATAATGAGTTATTATCTCAAAATAATGTTAAACTTTAACATTAATGTGAGATATTAAGTCAATACTTTGAGATACTAAGTCATGATTTACAACATTGTGGCATCTAAATTATAAATTATACCGTATAATGATTATTATCGTCATTAGTCGCAGCAACATTCTCAGATTACACACCAGGTCTCCGGTGTGGTTTTGTAATCTGATTGCTTTCATGTGTTATTGATTTGTTTTCATGTGTGGTAAAGGTAGAGAGACCATTAGAGACACATGAGGGCTAAAATGATTCTCGTTGAAGAATAAATAAAGTTTTTCAACATCAAAAGGACAAAATATAACAGCACAGGTGTTATTAGTTTGCCATAATCTTTAAATCTTACCCACAATGCTGCTTTCACATATTGAGGGAGATATATATGGTGACGTCTGACTGAGAGGCTTTGACAGATGTAACCTTCAGCTCCGGAGCAGAGGAGATGAACTCTGTCTTCAAAATGAGTCACAGTTGTTCTCACTTGTCCCATAATGCCGCTTTGATCTCTTAAAACCCAATCAGGACAGTAGCTCTGCCTAAACATCCGCTGTAAAGCTCCTGATTAACAAGATATTTTGGCTTTCCAGCAGTCTGGAAACTCAATACTGAACTTTGTTCATCCTGGCTGACGCAGACGAACGCTCCAGCTTCAGCTAAAGTGCCGTTCGTCTCTCTGTTTGACGGTTCAGGACCCTCAGGTTCAACCGCTCGGGTCCAGATTCCTACAGAGACTCGTGGCGTTGAGCTTACACCTGCTGTTTGCAGAGTGTGTTGTTTGCAAAAACCTCAAAGTGCTTCATTAGAGCGGTAAAGCAAACAGTGTTGGGAGGCCGATTCAGACTGTGAGTGCAAATACCACAAAGTCTACTGGCACCGCTGCACTCATGCATAAAAGACGTTCTAGTTGTGTGTGAACAGAAAACAAGAAGGGAAATACCGTCGCTTATAATGTGAATAGATTCTACTGAAGTGGAAATGAACTTGCAGTTTTCAGATCTCATTCGCTTCCCTTTTAAAGAGACAATGGAGTGAAATCACTTCCTGTTCAGAGCTCATGTTCCACAGCTTTAAAATCCTCCTTTCATAGAAATGATACAACTCACGCCTCTGTTTCTGCTCATTAGCACTCACACGATTCCTTTTGGACAGATCTGTGAAACGTCTCCTCAGAGAATCACACAGAAGCATCACTTCAGATCTGGTGTTTACCAGCGATGTGCTCTGGAGATCTGCTCTGTTTCCTGGAAACAGTTTTTCTTTCCGCTGGACATAAAAACATTACGTTTGTCAGGAAATGATGTCCTATTATTATTATTATTATTAAACTATTATTATTATTATGGACAAATAAAGGTAGTTATACAGTTTTTTATTCGACCCCTCGCTAAGTGCTAAAGACCGACCCGGCTTTATACAAACAGAGTTGTTCCTTAATGTCATTGTCTTCTGTCTGCTTCCTGTTTTTCCAAAGATTACATGACATTTCTCTTTACTGCAGTTAGTGACAGTGTGGGCTCCATGGTAACGTAGGCGGGGCTTAGCGAGGGGTCATTCCAGCCTCCGTCTTTGGTTGATAAGAACAGTCAAAACTTGAGAAACTGATTTAAAATGTGTTTCTTTCGCGGTGGACAGAATGTTTATTTCATCGAGATGGTTCGAAGAGTTTTCGAGGATTCAGACTTTCTGATGTTTTCTTTTCAAACTGTGACAAAAACATAATAAAATAACATAAACCAAAGCTCGTTTACTGCCACAAACAAATTCCCTCAGGACACAAAAGATGAGCCGCTGTTTTAACCTACAATTAAGTAAACATAACTGTCACAGTGCCAATCAATGCTTTACCTGTTCAGCGTTGCAGCATGTGGAGCTCGAACTGATGGATAAGAACACGTCAAAGCCAAGTTTGTGACCTGTTGAGGCAGATACACATCTGATTATGTAGATATTATTCCAACCGAATACCAACCTGGCTCTGTCAGAACGTTTTCTATTACACGTTTTACATTTTACTTTGAAAATATGAAGATATGAATCCACTGAGGTTGAGAGCAGATATGGGCACAAAACTCACGAATGTTAAGTTTTCTAAACTGAGGAAATCCCTGTCTTGTCCCTCTCTCAAAATGACATTCCTCCAATAATAGGCTGAAGGTTATTCATAAATAAAATGCTTTTCTGAATGTCGGGCTCACAGAGAGACGTGAGGCACCGTCACACAGTCTCAAGCAGAGGATTCTCCCTCAGGGCTCAAACTTACTGGAAAAGAATTCTCTCTGAGTACAGGGAGCCGTCTGAACCTGCCCGAGGAATTCAGACTTGACTCTTAAAACAAGTCCACGCTTTGAAAACTACAAATGTAAAGAAAGAGTGTAGGATGGGATGTGTGACCATCATGCACAGAGCGTAGAGGAAACTAGGAAACAAACAGCGTTTTCCTGAAGAAACAGCCCAAATGTTTACATCTGCCAAATGCTTTGCATGTTAGGATCGGGCATATTTTCAGCATGACTGCATGGTTGTGGTTTCTGTGAGGACTCGTGCTGAATTCTGTTCCCTCCTCGTGTTCACAGAAGGAACTGAGGGAGAAGCAGAGCGAGATGGTGAAGACGGTGACGGCAGGAGAGAACGCCATCAACAAACTTCAGCTCAACACGGTCTCCATCGAGGTAGACGCGCCGTGTGACTAATCACTGTCACAACTCTTAAAGCAGACATGTCATGCTCGACTTGAGCTTCATACTTGTGTTTCTGGTTTCTAGTACAACATGTTTACAGACTTTAATGTTCCCAAAACGTTACAGAAGATGTAGAAATGTGCTCTCCCATGCTGAGTGTGTGGATGAAGCAGTACGTTGTTAAATTGGCTCTCTACACTTCTGAAGGTTACTACTCCTCTCCTGGTTTTAGCAGTTTTACCAGATCCCCAGCTGTATGTGCACAAGCAGTGAAAAAGGGGAGTTTTTCCACATGTCCTCGTTAGTTGGATAACAGTTGGCAGCAGCTATTTTTGGCTTGAGAAACCACCAGCCTGTAGCCTGAGGTGTGGGATGGTTTCCCTGAGGTGTGGGATGGTTTTCATGTGGTGGTGAGGCAACAAAGCATTCCCTCTCTGCAGCTCGTGGTTATACATTACCACGGCCTCCCGATGAATTCCCCCCAACCTGTTACCTGTCAGGAGCTTCAGACACGCATCGCTTCCTCTCCCAAAAATGGAAAGAATGCTCAGTCCACACAATCTGATCTGAACTATTCCCCCAGCATTCGGTGACGGAGGTACGGGCGGTGATCGAGAGCCAGTTCGAGGAGCTGCAGGCCGTGGTGGAGAGGGCGAAGCGGGAGGTGACGGAGATCCTGGAGGGCGAGGAGAAGCAGGCACTGAGGCAGGCCGAGGGCATCCGGGTTCACCTTGAGCAGAGGTGCGCGGAGCTGAAGAAGACTCAGGGGCAGATGGAGAAGCTCTCCAAGAACAAGAATGATGTGGATTTCCTACAGGTAACACCAGCGGGGTTCAAGTCCACAGAGAGGTCAAAGTCTCGCCTAAAGACTTCTAAAATCCTCATGTTCTCATCAACAGTGAGAACAAAACAAGTGCAGATAAGTACATGAACACATACGACCCAAGAAAACATAGACAGTAAGACGGAGATCAAAACAAAGGAGACAAAAGCAAACTGAGGAGAAAAACATGAAAAAGAGTAGAAGAGTGAGAAACGGAGGTCCAGCAAAATGTAGATAGACTGATATTTTTAAAGATCGTAATCATATCGTAATAAAATAATAACAATAACAACAATTCAAGTAGAAGTAATTATAAATTAATAAATATTTATTTAAATAGATTATTACTATGGAGCGTGTGTGTGTGTGTGTGTGTGTTCTTATCCCTGTGTTTTGTCCCACAGGAGTACTCAGAGTGGAAGAAAGAGGCCGCTGACATCTCTCTGCCCGGCGTCTACATCGGCCTGACGGACCGTCTGAACTCCTTCAGCCGCGTGATCGTCGGCTCCACACAGGAGCTGTGTGCCATGCTGGTGTCTTCATACATAGAGAAGGTCAAAGAGACGTGCAAGAATGGTGAGAAAAAAGAAGCACAAATGAAGCACAGAATTACAGATGCAACAGTTGTTTTCCAGCTATTAAAGCTATCACGTTGTTTGCATCCCCGGGGGGGGGACACGCCCCCTGCTTTGATTGGCTCGTGGGTTAGAGGAACGCTCACTTTTTCTTCTTTTCTTCTTTCTCGGTGAACAGCTGGGTCTGTTATTATCGTGTGTACTTTAGCGTAAAGACACACACAAACTGACAATAAACAAAGATGAGCTTTACTCGTTCATGGTGGCAGCTCATGCAAACATATTAGTATTATGGACACCTCGCCAACGGCTACATATTTCATTAAAGTCACAAATAATGTTAAAATGATTTAAGACTGCGAGTTAAATTGCACTTACAATAGAATGCATAGCCACCGATTTGACTGACATGAACGGGACAATAAAGTTACAAAGTCAGTATACTGACTTTGTAACTTTATTGTCCCGTTCATATATATATATATATATATATAGCTACTGGGCGTCCGAGGTGGTTCATGGGCGTTCCCGTCACGCTCCGCAGGAATCCCTCCTGGCTGCGTTCAGACTGTCTGAACCTGTTCACATATGTGAGGAATGTCCAGCCGGTGTGTCACAGCTGTGAGCGGTGTGCAAAGCTGCAAATGCTTACAGTACAAACCACCTGTGTGCTTCATGACTCACCTCCTTTGTGTGTCACCCAGAGACTGAAAAGACAGCACACACTTGTTTTCCCTGTGATGTCAAAATTGACACACAAATGAATCTAAACTGCGACGTGTTATCAGAGACTGAAACTATATTTTCTTCTATTGCAGACAAAATGGGAATAAAGACGACCGTTCATGAAATCGTTGCAAAGAAACATAACATGTCTTTGCCAGATCCAGTGACACGTGCAGACTTCCTCAAGTGTGAGTGTTTTTTTTTATATTTGAATATACAGAATATTTGCCACTGGGCAGATACATGGTCATGATTTTATCTGCATGTATGTTTGTATGTGCATATAATATTTTGGTAGCATGTGATTATGTGCATATCAGTTTATGCATACAAATGTATACTCCCTTTTCTTAAATGTATTTAGTTTACAGTCTAAGTTTCGACTCCTATAAGATGAAAACAAACAGAAGAAACAATGTAGCGGATTGGATCTCGGTGACCTCAGTGGTGTTTGCCCTCCTGACTGCAGTCACAACACTTACAACACAACTAAACACACAGTTTTTCACAATCCTCTCCCAGATGTCGCCCACGTGAGTTTCGACGCCGAGACCGCTCACAAGTTCCTGAGGCTGACGGAGGAAAACAGGAAGGTGACTAACACCACGCCCTGGCAGCATCCTTATCCAGACGTACCTGAGAGGTTCGAGAACTGGCGCCAAGTCCTGGCGACGGAGAGCTTCTATCTGGGGCGTCACTACTTTGAGGCGGACATCAGCGGCGAGGGCGCGCACGTCGGCCTGACCTACAAGAGCATCGACCGCAAGGGCAGCGAGAGCAACAGCTGCATCACGGGGAACAACTTCTCCTGGTGCGTCCAGTGGAACGGGCGCACCTTCTCGGCCTGGCACAGCGACGTGGAGACCCCTCTTGCCGTGGAGAAGTTCACGCGTATCGGGGTTTACGTGGACTACTCCGGAGGCCTCCTGGCTTTCTACGGCGTGGACGACACCATGACGCTCATCCACCAGTACAAGACGGAGTTCCTGGAGCCTATTTATCCGGCTTTCTGGTTGTCCAAGAAGGAGAACGTAGTCTCCTTGGTGGCACCAGGGGAGCCGCTACGGCTCAAAAGCCCCTCTCCTCCCACCTCACCTCCCGCTGGAGCTATTGTTTCAAAGATAGCAGCATAGCAATGATACAAGTCAGTTTTCCCTGCATCGATTCCACAATATGCGACTACTGTTGTTTAAAAAGTTTCTCTCCCAATGATATGGAACATATGGACAGTCTTCTCATATTAAACCTGTTTACATCATGTCTTTTTGTAGAACTAATGTGATACATTGTGAATGTTTATCTTATGTATATTTGGGCTCAAGTCATATTTATACCCCTGTGTACTTTTGGGACTTCTGTTACTTTATGTGAATTCAGAGGTGTTGTGTATTTTTCTGTATGCAAATTAAAATTTGTATCTTCATTTGCAATAAAGTGTATCTGTTTTTGTTTTAGTTCAAGCTTCCCCACGGCATCAAATCAAGAGGCTCGGTTGAATAGTTTGTGGGATCATTTGTGCTTCTGTTATTATGGATTTCTTTGGAAATTCATCTTATGGATGAACGAGAAATCTGCCACGCAGACCACAAACAATGGATGGATAAGCTGGGAGGTCATTTTGTCTGTTGCATGCATCAGAAAGTCGTAGTCATGGCTGAAATAATCAAATAAAGTTGACTTGAGAAAAGCCTAAATCTATGAGACGTTGTAGTCACAGGTTACCACAGCCCTGAACATGTCAGAATCACATTATGTAGTTATTTATAGGTTCAAGGTAAAATTCATTGAAAGAAAGAAGCAAAAACAGGTACAACAATGTACAGAGACAGTAAAATACCGTAATATTTAGTAGTGTGATGGATAGAAGACACATGAACAAATTCATGTGGAAACTTGGATTTATTCTTCAAACCAGATGTTTTTCCACAGTTTTATTTTGAAAATTGTAATTTATAAAATATCGATGTGATACAAATATATAAACATATTAGTTCTGAGAGATAATATGTAATAAACATAAAATGTAAACGTACTCCAATCAAACTATGAACCTCTGCCGTGACGTAACAATATACGTGGCACGCTCCGGTCACATGACCCCCGTGGACGGTGACGTATTTCCGGCTGAGCATGTAAACCAAGAGAAGAAGAGCCTGCTCGAATCTCAACATGCTAACGGAAGTGAGTGACACTTTTTTAAAGATTATCTTTTAACTACCAAGTAACAATATGTCAAACTGACAACGCGACGTCCTCTAAAAAGGATAAAGACAGTAAATGAGCTCGTGAACACGAAGTATTCCACAGCTGTTAGCATCTGTCGCGCTAACGTTGATGAGTTGTTAGCTAGCACGCTAGCTTTAGTAGCTATTTACACTTCTACACAGCTAACGTTAGCTTAGCTTCACGTTTACTAAAGCCACAGTAAAGCTTTCTTCTAATAAACATATGTGACTGTGTTTATTTTGTGCTTTCATTCAGACTGAGTCGCTCATAGCAAGCTAACGTTAGCAAGTAGCTTTAACTAGTGTTTATGTGTCAGCTAATGCTAGCCAAAGTTAACTAGCTACATTGTAATATAATATGTAGTTATATATATTATAATATTTTATATTTAAAAATAATAAAATATATATTATAAATATATTATATACTGTATGTATTATTATATATAATTATAATATATATGTAATATGAATATAAACTCGTACATTGCATCTACGGCAACACTCTTGTTGAGGAACTTAAAGTTACCGTTTTATGTCACGTTAATGTTTATTAATCATGTTTGATTTAAGCAAACTAATGTTTCAAACTGGATTAAGCTAGACTAGCATTTAACAGTTAGCACCTTATGTGACCAAAGATAGCAATAACATGACGCTTGTGAACTGATGAAATACATTCATACACATTTTTATTTGACTGATAACAAACAGAGAGAATACAAAGAGTCTCATAGTGAAGTATTTTAAGTAAAGAGATTTTAATTATGACCCGGATTATTGATTTAAACATGCTGCTGTCAGTCAAGCTAATGTGACCCATGACTAGTGCGCATGTAAGTAAAGATGAAGCTTCATTTGATGGTTTTGTGTCGTGACTCGTGAGTCTCTGAAGGTTTCTCTGCTTCCTTATTGATCCCTCAGGATACCAACGATGAAGACGTGTCTCTGTTTGATGCGGAGGAGGATGCAGGGAAGAAGTCAAAGAAGACTAATATTAAGTGAGTTCACAGAGGACCGATGCTCTAACTGTCTCTCATTGCATTTAAACTTAAAACACTTGTTTTCAGTCATATAATGTAGCATTCAGAGTATTTACTCCACTAAAAATACTTACTGTGAAAATACTACATAAACTATAAAAGTCCTGCGTTCAAAACCGTACTCAAGTAAAAGTATTTTGCTTAAAATATCAAAAGTAAAAGTACTCACTGTGCAGTAAAATGGTCTCTGTCAGTGTTTAAATGAAGTTTTTAGATTAATATTACTGGGGCGTTAATATGTGTATGTTTCATTTTACTGCTGTAGATGTTTATAAGATATTTTGTATATAATCAGATACTTCGTAGTTGCAGTACAGTATTAGTTGTTCTATCATGTACATTACGTATGCTCAGCATTACATTAAACATGTTGAACTCTGCTTCCAGACATCCACTGGCCTCCTTCTTCCACCTCTTCTTCAGAGTCAGTGCCATCCTCGTGTATCTGCTCTGTGGGATCTTCAGCAGCAGTTTCATCGCCTGCATGGTCACAATAATTCTTCTGCTCTCGTGTGACTTCTGGACAGTAAAAGTGTGTCTTTTTGACTTATTTCACAAGATGCATCTCTACAGTGCTGATGTGAAGCTGATGTAAAGAAACTGTGTTTACAGAACATCACTGGGAGGTTGATGGTTGGTCTGAGGTGGTGGAACCAGGTGGACGATGATGGACAAAGCCGCTGGGTGTTTGAGTCTCGGAAGGTAAAGATGCTCCTCATCTTTGGGTCTTTAACCTCACATGAGTCTGACCTCTTGTACTGTATGGAGTATGATGAATGTGCTTGTTTACTGTCAGCGGGCTTTATGGTATCTGCAGATGTCCTCACTGTGAGAATATCCTGTTTTCTTCTTCAGGGCACTGGGAAGCAACAAGGGTCGGATTCTGAGTCCCGGATCTTCTGGATCGGACTGATCGTGTGTCCGGTCCTCTGGGTCGTCTTCACGTTCAGCACCCTCTTCTCCTTCAAGATCAAATGGGTGGTGAGTCCTCATCTTTACGGGATTAAACGGGTGTTGTCTTCATATGTTGTCATTGTCGACAAATCCCATAAAAAGACCAAAACCCTCATTTAGTTTAGTCAGTTTCTCAAAACTTTTAAACTTCCACATCTGTGGCCCTCGACAGCAAACCTGTTGGTTCCTCCTGAGGATGTAAAAAAGGTCATAAAAGTATCTGTTCGTCTTCAAAAAGACTTTTCAGCGGCGGATGAATCCACGTGTGTGTGTGTGTGTGTGAGAGAGATGGAGGAACAACAACAGTGAGGCTCATTGATGAGTTTTTAATGGAGCTCAATGGCTCAGAGGAAGAAGAGAGATCAGGCCGACACACACACACACACACACACACACACACACACACACACACACACACACACACACACACACACACACACACACACACACACACACACACACACACACAGGGTTCCTACGCACTATGGACAGTCTGGATGTAAGTATGGAAAATATTTTCACACAAATGTTAACAGATCATTTCCCTGGTTCTGTTTTCTAAAATGTAAAATTCTGAATTTCTAAAAAGTGACTGATCAGAGTGGCATTGAACGTCCCTTCTGTAGCTGTAGGAGTTAAAGATTTACAGTTATTGATATTTACTTTGACAAAAGATGAATTTGTACTCTGTCGTTCGGTTTAAATCATCTACAGAGAAATAGAAAATATGTAGGAACCCTGTTTTCCTTCATTGCTGGTTTTTGGTCTTTTCATGAGATTTATTGATATTAATATAAGTATTCGATGCTCCAGCGTTGGTATGCACTGACTGCCTTCTTCTGCTCAGCCGGTGGTGATCATGGGCGTGGTGCTGCAGGGGGCCAACCTCTACGGGTATGTGCGCTGTAAAGTGGGAGGAAAGACCAGCTTAAAGAACATGGCCACTAATTATTTTGGACGACAGTTCCTCAAACAGGTGACTCTCTTATTTTGAGTAAAAATAGTCACTTTATTTGTTGTTTCACTAAATCTTCACGTCATGTTTTTCGTCCACAGGCGCTGTCTAAAGAAGAGGAATCGTAGAGCAACGCTGCGATTTTAACATGTTTGCATTATTCTTAATGCTATTATATAGATTATTTTAGCGGGTTTAATATATAGAAAGAAATCATTTTGCAACTTCTACATAAAACTAACAGTTTTTGTTTTTTTCCCCACTTCTTTTTCATGTAATGTGACTCAATCGGTCCATCTTTGTTTCCCATAGACGTGTAGGAGAAGTTTCCCATAACTGCAGCTCAGCAGTACAACTTTAACTGATACTTTAGCTTAATGCACCAGTGGAAAAGGGGTTTAATGGCTTGAAAAGTTAAACTGACTAGTTTGATGTGTCATGTAGCCTCACAGCTCCCTGAAGCATCTCTTTTAGATTCTTTGCCTCTTTAACTTTAATCTTTATAAAAGTAGAAAATGGTGTTTCTGAGGTTTTGTACAAACATTTTTTGTTTGTATATGAAAGGTTGTAGTGGTGTAAAGTATTCCAGGAGCTTGTAAATATGTATGTAAAGAAACTATGTGGAACATCTTCTTTTTGTGCAAATACATTTGTAACATTTTTTCCGAACAGTGTGGTAGTTTTTATTTAAATGTTTGTTATTCGCTGTACAACTTGTGAGAGAAGTTTGAGCTAAAGCGGATTAGTTTTCTCCTGCATCTCAAATAAATAATATATGAACACATATTTAATAATATTGAGCTGAGTTTAAACATATTATTGGATTATTTTAGAGTATATATTTCATCAGTATTTACTTGTTTTTAATGTCTTAACATTCTGAACACTTTGAGTCCTTCAGTTGACTGCAGTGACCCCCAGTGGTTGGTTTAGGTCATTGCATGTAATGTGCTGTATGTTGTACTTGCTAACGGAAACCGGGGAACTGGCCATTTTTACGATGCATTCACCAGGACAACGAAGTCTTCTCTTCCTGTTTTCAACGGCTGTAGTAACCACGACAACCACGGACGCGTTCGGCTGAAAGTCGCCAGTTGACACGGTCGCTTAAAAAAACGCAACACCGGTAACGTTAGTTAGCTTGTCAGCTACGAACGTCACGTTACTTAACCGATCATTGTAACAAACGTGATGTTATAAAGTCGCTTATTTATTTTTAACATTTGTATCTGTGACATTCGAGTGAGTTGAAACCCAATACTTATAATACATCTTCATTGGCACGCAATGCATCTTGGGATATGGTGGGTCGCGAAGGAGATCAGTTGTAGCAACGGTTGCTGAGCAGCGGAAGTTGTTTACTTTAGCTCGAAAAATGCATTTATTGTGTGGTTTTGAGGTACAAAGAGTTGCTGAAGCCCACATCAAGCCACGCACCTTAGCATTTCGCCAGTATGTAAGAGATTACACTAACTAAACAAAAAGCGATGGCTTCAACACTACAAGAAGTGATGAATTCAACACAAATACCACCGATGGAGGGGATGAAGGACATCAGGTACATCATCAAGCCACACATCGAGGCCTTCTTTGATAGCATGACAGCAGAGCAGTGGGAACTGGTGAGAGCGGGCGCCCCTGACGCTACCACCAGAGTCCTGACGGCAGAACTAGTTTTGACCTTAATCAGCACTGTGTTTAAAACCATCCTGAGCACTTTCAAAGATTCACGTCGCGCAAAACACGGACTCTTTGCACCAGCAGGGAGTCTGGAAGCAGTGTCTGAAAAATACGTGAAGGACATTCTGGAAGACGCAGTCACAAACTGTTTTAAAGAGGTATTGGACACCAACGACAATGTCTACTGCAAAAGCGGAAGCAGCTTGAGTGACCTGATCGGTTCAGAGGTTGCAAACAAAATTAATTCTTCCCACTTCAACGGTGTCGAGTATGGGGTCTCAGATCACATCACTCCCCCAAAAAGACTGAACAAAATGGTTCGTCAGGTCGCAAAAATGACCAAGATACTTACAGCCAAGATGAGAAGGTTGTTCAAACCGAGACAACGAAGTCCGAGAAGTAGTCCGACTGCAAGTGATGAGTCTCCAGAAAACTCATCCAGTGACGAGGAACCAGAAACTTCGGAGAACGAAACAAGTCAACCTCTCCAAGGAATAATTGAGACGGAGTTGAAGGCCATGATTGATCTTCTCTTGGCTGGAATGTCAGACTCTGAGTTTCAGAGTTTGCAGTCTGACATCGCCCTGAAATATAAAGATCTTCAGGACCTTAGTCAAGAACTAGTGGCAGTGGAGACGGCGGGAAGCAAAGTCAAGAGCTTTTTTACAAAGCACTTCATAAATATATGGCTGAATCGAATCCTGGGTCAACTGAAAGCAGAGAACGGCCCTATAATGCTGAAAGACTTAAAAGACTACCTCCCCACCCTGATCACATTGGATGATGACACACAACAGGCTGAAAACCAGGGTTGTGGGCTTCCGATGTTGAAGGGACTTCCAAAAGATGAAATCCTGAAAATTGCAGGGGAGCTGACCAAGTTCCTCTTCAAA
Source organism: Pholis gunnellus (assembly GCF_910591455.1). NCBI lineage: Eukaryota > Metazoa > Chordata > Actinopteri > Perciformes > Pholidae > Pholis > Pholis gunnellus. The sequence continues at coordinate 18,483,232 of NC_136548.1, forward strand.
CGCATGACAGGATGTTCGCCACCCGAGTTCATCCCAGAAGCGGCTAGAGGGAGGAAGTCTGACGGGACCGCGAGCATCGTCCAGTTACATGTTGACATGTACGTGGAGATATGGGAGAAAGTCTGTGCCTTCCTGGGACTCTTGAAGTGGTGGAAGAAGACTCAGGTCGATTATGTCGCTGAAAAGACGAGACAGGCTTTAAAGGACAAGTCAACGGCGCCATTGGCCGACGACCACCAGCAGATCGTTTCTACGCAGGCCAACGCAGCGCAAGAAGAAAGGAAGAAAATGTTCGTGAAGATCATCCTGGAGAGGCTGGTTTCGCGGGCATTCTGGAAAGCCAAAGTGAGTTTCACCACCGGGGAACCCGAGGCCATCTTTCAGCACCTTTTAGAAAAGACCTGGGCCGAAATCGAGGGCGTCGACTTTGAACTCTCTGCAAAAACCTTTCAGGGCCTGCACAAGACCATTTTCAAGCAGCTGTGCAAGAAGACGGGCAATGCGACACTGGTGCTGGTCTGTTTGAGATGCGAGGACGCAGCAGTTGAAAACCTCATCGTCTCTGCTGTCAAAGAAACAGTGATGCCACCAAAGCAGGAATGCAGCTGCATCGTCAGGTTCTTCTGTTCCGTGGGCCGAGCCATCGCCTGCAGGGGAGGAGCGAAGGTCGATGCCGTGTAGGCGAAGGTTGGACCTGAGCCTCTCTCACTCCGTGTGGCGACTACGTGGCGGCAGGATGAGAAAAAATAAAAAATATAAATAAATTTGCTCATCTCACTGTTAATTTTTCTTTAAGGGCTGTAATTATTCAACTCAGAATAAAGTTCTGATGATCATTTAAATAAAGTACAAGAAAGGGTACCAAGAAAACCTTAAGTCATGACACTAAATTAATTTCTACAAAATAACCAAAAATAACTTTCTTGAAGAACAATAACATTACATCAAAATTCATGATCAATATCAGAGTTTCATGAACCAGTTTCAACATAAAACCTTTATTCACATATATATATATATATATATATATATATATATATATTTTTTTTTTCTTTTTCATATATATATATATTTCTTTTTTTCATATATATATATATATTTTTCCCATATATGACGGACCCGGAAGAGAAGTTCACATACAGACCGGAACTCGGAAGATTTGTACTTTCAAAATAAAGCTGATTTCGCATACAGGAAAATTTACTTAAGTTAAGTCATCATAACATACCAAAGTACAATGACTTCTATCATACATAGGCGTATACATATTGACTCCCTCACGACCAGTTCCTTCAATAAAATGAGTTAATCAGTTGAAATGTACCCTTGGAAGTATCACGTACGTTGATCAGGAATTTTATTGGAGTAAGAAACCAATTCGTGGGTAATTAACTCCCGTCCTCCTGATGACTTTAGTAATAATGCGGCACAAAATTCGTTTTACTTTGAAATCATAACCGGAAACCCGTCTTGTAGCCATACACCTGGCTAGCTTGATTTCGTTGCATTTAAGCTAGCTGTCCACAACAGCAGCTGTGGGTCTTCGTTGTTGACATTTTAAAGCCCTAAACCGACCCGTTTGTCGGTCTTAATTCACCGGTTGGCCGTCCGTCGATGGGAGTTACCTCCAGGATGATTCCTACCGAGGATGCGTCCTCAAGGAAGCGGGAGATAGAGGAGAAACTGAAGCAGGTCGGTCACGGCTGGAGAGGAAGGAAGCATCACAAACGAGCTTCCTGCTGCAATAATGATCAAAACAGCCTTAACTTTGATGTTTAAATAGTTTTATTTTGTATTTTTGACACATTAATATGTTACTTCCTACTGACGGCACGAGAGCAGTGAGTGTTACTGTGTTATTATTATATTATATTATTATGTTACAGGAACAAGAGACGCTGTCATTCATCCGGGAAAACCTGGAGAAGAGTGATCAGCAGACCAAGGGAATGGTGAAGAGACACACACACACATACATAGACACACACACACACACACACACACACACACACACACACACACACACACACATACATAGACACACACACACGTATATACACACATACATAGACTCACGCATATATACAGACATATACACACACACACACACACATATATACACACATACATAGACTCATGCATATATACACACATATACACACACACACACACACACACACACATATAAAGTCAAAGTACATCTTTTTAAACAAGCATGAGAAAACAGGGATGAGATGTTCGTTTGTGTGTCTATTCTTTTTTCTTATTGAAAGCCGTCTCAGGCGAGTTATTACCTCTTATATCCACTGTCTGTCCCATGCTGACGTCACTCTCGTCCCCTCAAAGGTCTCCATCCTGTCGTCGTTCGAGAGCCGCCTGATGCAGCTGGAGAACTCCATCATCCCGGTCCACAAGCAGACGGAGAACCTGCAGCGTCTGCAGGAGAACGTGGACAAGACCCTGTCCTGCATGGACCACGTCATCAGCTACTACCACGTGGCCAAAGACACCGACAGGATCATCAGGGAGGGGTGAGACCACGACACTGACCTCCACTTTTAGGAAGAGTTGGAGGGTTTTCTAACACACAGAGAAAACGTTCGATGCGTCATGTTTTGATTTTTGTGTTTCAGGCCGACGGGCAGACTGGACGAGTATCTCGCTTGTATCGCAAAGATTCAGAAAGCTGTGGAGTACTTCCAAGATAACAACCCTGACAGCCCCGAACTCAACACAGTGGTACAGTATTCACCTGCGTCTTTATGTTTGTCTACTCTCTCAGAGGAGCTCACTCGTCTGATTAGATGTGAGGTGATGGATGATATGTTTTTCTACAGATTAAACAAACCGGATTGTAGGTCAATGAGCTTTAGAGGAGCTGCTAGGTGTAGCTAGGCTAGCAGTTTCCCCCTGCTTCCAATCTTTAAGCTAAGCTAACTAGCTTAATAGACATGAGCGTGGTATCAAGAAAAGATAATAAGCCTAATTTCTCCAAATGTCAAACTATAAATGTATTAAGATTTGCTACAAAATGTTTATTTTCCTTTACTTCACACATCTCATCCTGACAGTTACAGACTTTAATCTTGCTAGAATGATTTATGCATTTTACATTTTGTCTTGTAAATTCGTTGTTAGAAGAATAAGAAAATATATATCGCTGCTATACTTTCCTAAAACACACCGCTGTTGTTGCCTCTGTGCAGAAAGCGCGCTTTGAGAAGGGCAAAGAGCTGCTGGAGGCGGAGTTCCGCAGCCTCCTGACCCGCTACAGTAAACCCGTTCCCCCGATCCTCATCCTGGACGCCATCAGCGTGGACGAGGAGCTGGAGGTCCAGGAGGACGTGGTGCTGGAGCACCTGCCCGAAGCCGTGCTCCAGGACATCATCTGCATCGCCGGCTGGCTGGTGGAGTACGGACGCAACCAGGGTTCGTCTTTATTGGTTTCTTTACGGCTCCTCGTCGGGCCTTCGTTCCTTTTTGTCTTTTCCTCTTGCAGAAGGAGAGGATCCCTCCTCTGTCGCTCTCTCTGAGGTTCTTCCTTTGTTGGGGGGAGTTTCTCCTTCTCTGAACGTTTGTAACTTGGGTTCGAGGCACACGCCATCAGAGCTTTTCAAACGAGACAAACAGTCCACTGATAGAAGCCCGATGAACGTGTCTGAGGGTTTTAATAAGACGGTCACTTTAGAAACAGGAAGTCTTAAAAATCTACATTTGAGTAAATATTTAGCAGGATATTCAACCTTTTGTTTCTTCATAATGCTTTTAATACTTGACTTCTTTCTTTACAGTTCTTGTATAAAGGTAATAAAGTATCCGTGAATATGAGTTCATAGTTAATTATAATCCCTCCTCAGCGTTGTGGAGGTTGGTTTATGGCTTTTTGCCGGTGACACCGACACTCGTCGTCTTCTTGATTTTTCACTTCATTTTGTTGGTACGCCCTCTGGTGTTTGGGAGAATAATGCACAAAACTCTCTTCTCCTCCTGCAGATTTCATGAATGTCTATTTCCAGATCCGGTCCAACCAGCTGGACCGCTCCATCAAAGGCCTGAAGGATCACTTCCGCAAGAACAGCGCCTCCTCCGGGATCCTCTACTCGCCCGCCGTCCAGACCAAACGCAAGGACACGCCCACCAAGAAGGCTCCCAAGAGACCAGGTACGAAGCCGACGGACTCTCACTCTGATGCACAAAGCGTCTCTTTTTATAGATCAGTCCGACACACAAGAATGATTCATTTCATCTCACTTTAGCAGCACATAAGTCTTCACTGTGTTCAGTTTGTTTTGATCCATCCAGCCACAGTATTCTGTCTTCACGTCTCTAATGAACTCAGTCACCGGACTGTAGCGTCTCCCTGTGATTCTACAGTCCGCTCCAACTAACCCTTCATCCTTTCCTCTTTCATAATCCCAATGTTGTGACGACAGTCTACATCCCAGGTAAACAGAAAGCTCTAGCGTGTGCCTCGTGGTTGCTTCTGTCCGTCGGTTTTTGCCACATTTCACGGCAGATAGTTTGTTTTAGCGTTGAGAAGCCGGACGGCAGAAGTGTGTTCGTTTCTAAAGGAGAGGCGTCGTCCTCTCAGTGTAGATGTTGGCCTCTGGTTTCACGGCTGGACACTGCAGCGACGGCACCGGTCAGAGCCTGAAAAGGTGGAATAACTTAAAAATAATGAGTCTCAGTTCAGCTGTGAGATCCAGCAGCTTCCAGACAAACATCACATTTAATTGCAGCTCCGTGACAGAAACATTGGGTCCATCATTCTAAAAATAAGGAAATGTGGTTTACGGTATATTTCAGTATACATCACGATAGCTGAGCTGCAACCAGCAATGATGTTCATTATCAATTATCAATTAGTCTTTAACTTCTTGCTTTATTGTTTGAAAGTGTGAAAAGTGTCTCTAGTTCCCAGAGTCCAAGGTTTGATTTAAAAGATATTCAGTTTACAATCGACGACTAAGAAACCGGAAGATATTCACATTTCAGACGCTGGATCCTGAGAACGATACTCAGAACTATAATATAGATACTCGAGGGTCTAACTGTTAGTTCTGTCAGCACTGTTACCGTTTGATGAAAACCACCAGCGTCTGCAGCAGTTTGCCACCATGAAACCAGAGGCCCGAGAGTTTCCACTGTGTGTGTGAATGACTTCTGCAGAGTGTGTGTGTGTGTGTGTGTGTGTGTGTGTGTGTGGTGTTGATCAGTGAGGTGTGTAGCCGTTAAACAGCTGATAAACTGGTTCATCTTCAACAAATCAGTTGGGACTGTTTGTTATGAAACAGGAGTTTTTAACTTTCATTTTGTTGAAAGCTTTGAATTTGAATCCATCAGCATTGCACTCACAGCTGCTTGCTTCTGCTAATGTTTAACGCTTTAAACTTTATAAAACTGTATATTTATATATATACGTTTATGATAAAACTATCATAAACACTTTAAGAAGAACAACTTAACAGGTTCTTCTGGCTGTAAAGAGTGAAAACAGATGTATAGCCTGCTGTAATTGATTGAAACTAACATATGTTTTTTGTTATATTTTAATATAAAAAAAGAGTCTTTGCAGTGATGAAAGCAATCATCACTGAGCTTTTTAGGCTCTTAGGGATCGTTCACTGTTCAGTCTCTGCAGCAGGCGACTGTTTTCAGTAAAAGAAAGTGAAGCATTTAGCTGCGACAGAGCCAGATATCTTTGTCAGAGAGTGGAGATCGATCCTCATTTGTGACCTCAGCCTGTTACTCAGTCAGTTTCTGAAATGTTAAACCTATTTCCCAGCAGCAGGTTGTATCGTTAACGGTGTATTACCCTCAGGTTATTCTGACTATATATGTGCAATCGACACTGCAATGAACTGACAGATGGCATCAGGTATTAATATCAGGACTAAATGGTAGAAATGACATTGGGTGAATCTGCTCTGAAAGACGTCATGACGAGTTCTCCATCTTCTAATTTATTACTTTAATTAACAGGAATAATAAATAAATAAATAAAAACTTAAAGGAGAAGCATGGTGGAGTAGTGAGTTAGCCTGCTAGCTCTTAAATGAGCAGGAATTTAACAACTAAATGTTGTATTTATACGTTTTCGCCTCAAGCAAACATGTTGTCGTTCCGTGACTAAGGTTTGTGTGGGGAACACAGTACAGAGCGCTGAGGTCACACATGAGGCTGGTGGAGACCAAACCGGAGCTAAAAGGAGAGAAACTGTCGGATGACGGCGCTGCTCTGTGTTTGCTGCATGTGTTCACGAGCCTGTTAGCTGAAGCGCTAGCCGTCACAGTAATGAGCCAGTGTTTTCCAGCTTTAAGTGTGCTACATGCTTACTAACTAACTCACTAACCAAACACTACGTTATCCTGTTTTAATCCAGAGAATATGAATGAACTGTAGAACAGTGGTTCCCAACCCGGGGTCGGGGACCCCATCAGGGGGCGCGCCAGGAGATCATAACAACACACTTACTGGATCATTTAAACAAAGGTCGAGTTTAGTATAAACACCTTTAACATTCTTTGAAAAGTTTTATTTTATTAACATTTATCTAACCTGGCGACTCATTAACAACCAATTGTTGTTTAGAATGACGGCCTGGCTTTGTCTAATATTCTTTCTTTTTTTTTACAATGGTCATGTGATCTAAACATTTTCAATAAATCCAAAGTAAAATCTGTCATAACTTAATTTATGTTGATGAAACTAACGAGTTATATTCACTAAAGGAAGATGATTCAATCCAAAAACACTGATTTAATATCCTGAAGGTTTTTTTTTTTTCTTGTTTGCTGATTTGTAATTATTTTAGAGTGATGATTGTTTTTATATTTAAAAGTAGGGGGCGGGGCTTCCGGGACAGCCGGTTGGGAACCACTGGTGTAGACGTCGCCCGTTTTTTAACCAACGTAACGGAATGTTTTAGTCATATTAATGCTGGATATATGTGACTGTTTAATTGTTGTAACTGTGACCTAACCTGTGTATTCTGCTCTTACATGATCACTGTGTGTCTGAGCACAAAGTGACGTAGCTGTAGTTGCTCATCCCGGTGATAGGCTGCCCCCCCCCCCCTACATACAAACCTCTGCTGCCTGTCTCGGTGGTGGTGGTTGTGGTGTCTGTGTTTCATTGTTTTCACTTCCTAGCTCTCCCTTCTTCTTCTTCTTCTTCTTCTTCTTCCTCTTCTTCTTCTTCTGTTTCTTGGCTGTCTGGACCTCCTCCTCTCTGTGTTTATGGGACCAGGGACCATTCGCAAGGCTCAGAACCTTCTGAAACAGTACTCACAGCATGGGCTGGATGGGAAAAAGGGGGGCTCTAACCTCACTCCTTTGGAAGGTAACGCACCTCGGTCTCCTCTTCGGTGTCTCCTCTCACCTCCTCTCACCTCCTCGCTCACAGTGCTCATGTTGTCATCTCATCCAACATGAACCTCCTCACCACCGTCACAACAGCTTTGAGATCACGCAGAAAAATGCAGCTAAATATATATATAGCCAAGCGTATATATTTAAGTAATTAAAAGCAAAGACATTCACCCTAAAACATTTGATAAGTAGCCAAATGTACATTTCTGTGACCTTTGACTTTATCGGTGAGTTTCTGGAGTTCTGATTCTTTGAAGTGTGGTTTTAATGAGGCACAGTCAGTGTTTTACCTTCAGTAGATGGAGGTCGACACGACTATTTTCACCGCTTTACTTTGCTGTCAGACGGAGAACTGAAGCAAAAATCCACCAGACTCCATCGATAGAAACATTAATTTTACCTCACAGAACACAGGAGTCCATCGGTTAGTTTGTTTGTGTTATTGAGTGACTTCAGTGTTTCAAAGGGTCCGTTCAGATTCACCAAAGTCACTCAATATCACAAACAAACTAACCGATGGACTCCTGTGTTCTGTTGATATAGATGGATAGGTGTCTGTATTTACTTGATATAGATTCTTTTAGGTGTCTAAAATACGTCCACAGCAGCACATTACTTTGCTCCTGCTGTAGTAAAGCACAGCCCGTGTAAAGAACCTCACACACACACACACACTTCTAAACATCACTACGGTCCCTTTAACGGTGTCAAAGTGTGAAAGATGGAAAGTTTAAGAGCTGAATCAAAAGCAGTTGTGACGTTTTTTCTTAAAGTCCTCTCATGAAACACACTCACTAACTTTAGATGAGACACACTCACACACACACACACGCACACACACACACACACACACAGCTCCCTCCCCCCCGACTTTACTGCAGTGGGTGTCCCCTGCTTCCTACCCCCCCTGCTGGGTGCTTGGTGGTGGTCGGTGCAGATGTTCCAGGTTCAGGTTTGCCCCCCCCCCCCCCCTTCTGGGCCTAGTCACGACCCCCTGTGGTCTGACTAGGTCTATATCCCCTCCCCCCTCCACCTCACCCCCCCAGGTCACGATCACGACCTGCGGGTCAAACACCTGTCTGACGCTCTGACCGAGAAGCACGGGGCCGCCTCAGGTGAGTGACGGGAACACGAGGGGGAAAGAGAAGGAACATTACCAACAAAACACACTCAAAGTGTCACCTACTGCAGCTTTAACACACGCATATTCCTTTAGAGCAAACACTCAGAGTATGAAGAGGTTTCTGTTAACGGGCTGACTGGGTCTTTCTTGCTCGTGTTCCTCTCAGGAAAAGACGACGTTCTGGACATCGAGATCGACTCCTACATCCACTGCATCAGCGCCTTCGTCAAGCTGGCCCAGAGCGAGTACGCCCTGCTGGCCGAGATCATCCCCGAGCACCACCAGAAGAAGACCTTCGACTCGCTCATTCAGGTCAGAGAGACGGGTTCCTTCAGGTCAGAGAGACGGGTTCCTTAAAGTGTTACTTATCGAGATTATCTGATCTGGACTGATGTTTTGAAGCCTCAAGTTCGGCGTTATGGCCATCGCCATCTTGGTTTTTGCAACCAGTGAACAGGAAGTGACCATATTAGGACTGAGGAGGAATGACATAGAGAGGTAGAGACCTGTCAATCACAGTGTAGCCCCGCCCCTAAAGCATCCCCTGCTTTATGGTCTGTTTGACTCTAAATGGACCATCATTTACTAAATGAACATCATGCTGTATTGAAGAAGACTTGAAACTAGAGATTGAGACCATAAACTCATGTTTACAATGTTTACTGAGGTAATAAATCAAGAGAGAAGTAGAGTCATTTTCTCATAGACTTCTATACAACCAGAGGAGTCGCCCCCTGGTGGACACTAGAGAGAATGCAGCTTTAACTCATGAAGCATTTGTGTGTGTCCCCCACCCACAGGAGGCTTTGGACAACCTGATGCTGGAAGGAGACAACATCGTGTCTGCAGCTCGTAGAGCCATAATGCGTCACGACTACTCGGCCGTGCTCACCATCTTCCCCATCCTCAGACACCTGAAGATGAACAAGTCTGAGTTTGACTCCACTCTGCAGGTCTTCATCACTTTTAGTTCTGATCTTTTAAGTAATCTTTCTTTTTTTAATTTATTCATGAAATGAATCTACCTCTGTGTGTGTTCAGGGAACAGCAGCGAGCACCAAGAACAAGCTGCCCACTCTCATCACCTCCATGGAGACGATCGGAGCCAAAGCTCTGGAGGAGTTCGCAGACAGCATCAAGGTGAGAACATTTTAACGTCGTCGTCGTCGTCGTCATCATTCTCTCAGTATTGTGTGCTGAACTCTCTCTTCTTGTCTTTTCCCACAGAATGATCCTGATAAAGAGTACAACATGCCTAAAGATGGAACCGTCCACGAGCTGACCAGCAATGTAAGCAACCGCTCCGTTTAATGAATAAGATGAGGGTTAGGGTGCTCACCTTGACCTCTCTCTCTCTCTCTCTCCTGCAGGCCATCCTGTTCCTGCAGCAGCTGCTGGACTTCCACGAGACCGCCGGAGCCATGCTGGCCTCACAAGGTACATCCTCATGGTCCTCATGGTCCTCCCAATCCTCTTGGTCCTCCTGATCCTCATGGTCCTCATGGTCCTCCCGATCCTCCTGGTCCTCCTGATCCTCATGGTCCTCTTGGTCCTCCCGATCCTCCTGGTCCTCATGGTCCTCCTGATCCTCATGGTCCTCATGCTAACGTGCTGTTGTTACCTTTAATGCTAACATCAGCAGTGGTCCTGAACCAGATTGTGTGTGTGATCCAAACTTAACGCCACGTATTTAGAAGCTGGAACATCCGTTCAGGTCTTCTGTTCACCTGCACGTGACTCGTGTTATTATTCAGTCTGGATCTTTAATCACGAGCTGTGGTTTCTCTCCTCACTCTCTAACTTTCCTTCTTCTTGCTTTAAAACATTGCTTCTCTTCTTTCAGAGGGAGCTTGTGTTCAGATTCAGTGATATTTCAGTTTAGCGTTGTGAATATCTCCGGCTCCCTCCCGCTCGTCTCCTCGCTGCCTGGCCCGTGATCTTTACTCTGCACTAACAAATCTCTTCTAACCTTTTTGTTTTTTGCACTTGTGCCTCTTTTCTCTTTCTCTTCTGCCTTGCCCGGGCCCTTTTAGTACTGGGGGACACTTACAATATACCTTTAGACCCCCGAGGTAAGCACAAGGCCCCCTGCTGATGAGTCTGAATGTTCTATTGAAGCTAATTCATTCAGAATGACCGGAGTCTGTTTTCATAACCGCTCGGCTGTGATGTGCATGAAAGGCTTTGATCTAAAGAGATGATTAAAGAAGTGTTAGCAGATTACATGAAGTACAACTCATGATTCTAACGGACTCTGTTTCCTCTCCAGAGACGAGCTCGTCAGCGAGCAGCTACACCTCGGAGTTCAACAAGCGGCTCCTCAGTGCTTATATCTGTGAGTGTGGAGGAACAAAACGCCTCTTTGCTGTAAAGTGTCCACGTTTAGTCGCTTGGTGAACTGATGGTTGAAGGTCGTCTCCTCTCAGGTAAAGTGTTGGGGAACCTGCAGCTGAACCTGCTCAGCAAGTCCAAAGTGTACGAGGATTCAGCGCTGAGCGCCATCTTTCTGCACAACAACTACAACTACATCCTGAAGTCGCTGGAGAAGTACGAGTAGTTTCTTCTTTATAGACCTGAGACTTTATAGACAGTGAATCTGTTTAGTCCTCACAGTGAATCTGTTTAGTCCTCACAGTGAATCTGTTGAGTCCTCATTACGTTATAAATGTCTTCAGGTCCGAGTTGATCCAGCTGGTGACGGTGACTCAGAAGAAAGCTGAGAATTCCTACAGGGAGCTGATCGAGCAGCAGATCCAGATGTACCAGAACAGGTAAACGCAGTAGAAATGAACTTTATTTCTGTGTTTTTGTCCGGCGCTCGCGTTGAGCTCGTGTGTTTGATTCCCTCACAGCTGGGTGAAAGTCACGGAGCACCTGACCAACAGGAACATGCCCGTCTTCCAACCCGGCACCAAGGTCAGAGCTTTATCATCTTTCACTCTCGGAGAAAAGTGAAACGCTTCACTGTCTTTGGTACAGAAGTGTCAACTTTAACACGGCGGTGTGATGTCTGGCTCTGAAAACTCTGTTTATTACTGAGAACATGTGTCCTCCCTGGAGTTATTAAACACATATTTAAGTGTTCATACTGACCTGCTACATTTAGAAACGTTGGATGTTCAGGTATATTTTCTCTTAAAGGGACAGTAGATGAAGTGTGGTAGTATGAGGTACTTCTCCAGAGTCAGTGTTTTACTACAGTAGAGTTTATAGAAACAAGACCTGATTGAAGCAGAGGAAGACCAGCGACTCCCGTGTCCTGGAAGGTCAAACTGCTGTTTTTGTGAGCGGAGGCTTCAGTTCCCAGTCAGCACCTCATACAACCACAGTTCAAAACATCACAGCTATTCTCTAAAGGTCTTATACAGGCGTACATCTGGTATAAAATCCATATAAAGTGTTGACTCTGAGTCTTGAGTGTGTCTTTGTGTTTCCTTCCTCCAGCTGAAAGATAAAGAGCGGCAGGTGATAAAAGACAAATTCAAGGTGAGGGAAGAATCACTTCATGGTGAAAATATCTTTTCAACAAACCAACAACACGATAAAGATCCACTCTGTGGTCGCACCGACGTGACTGAACAAACCGATGCGACGTGTTTTTTTCCTCAGGGTTTTAACGATGGGCTGGAGGAGTTGTGTAAGATCCAGAAGGGTTGGGCGATCCCCGACAAAGAGCAGCGAGACTTCATCCGTCAGGCTCAGAAGAGGGTGGTGTCTGAGGCCTACAGGGCCTTCCTGCACAGGTGAGACCGAGATCATTATCCTGTGTGTTAGCAGAAAAAGTGACATGCCTCCAAACAGCTGATGTCTTTATTGTTAGCTCATGTTTGGTGCTGTCATAAAAAAAACAAGTCTTATGTTAAAGTGAAGACATCTTCATTACAATAAAATATTAAAATAATGGCAAAAAGTTATAATAAATGTCATAAAAGGTCATTATAATATACTATTATATGACTTTTCATGACATACTATGTCCTGTCTCCACTTGTTTCATGTGGTTGATTTCATTCTTATAATGTTTAAGAATTACAAAGAAATCCTGCACTGAAATCAGAAATCATAGATTGAGTCCCGTCACACTGAACCACTTTTCTTTTGTTTTTTTCTAGATATGCCAACATCTCTTTCACCAAGAACCCTGAGAAGTACCACAAGTACCGTCCGGAGGAAGTGGAGGAGATGATAGAAAAGCTGTTCGACACGTCGGCCTGAGCTGCACTTTGATCAACACTGTGACGACCCCTCACGACCCGAACACGTCTCACCCTGAACACACCACGTTAACCACAGAGACACTCGTGCTGCTCTCACCCTCGCCGTGTCTGATCAATGTTTTGTACAAAGATTTGAAACAGGATGTATTTATGTAATTTAGCTGTTCCAGCTTAGCTTTTCAAAACAAATAAAGGGAACTGTTAATCGGCTCCGGCCACAATTTGTTTTGTTGATGAGTCACACAACAGCACACAGCAGATAATTAGACCCGGTTTAGTGACATGAAAAATAACAGGCGGAGCTGAACGCCGAGCGTCATTCGTTGTCCAATTAAATCTCTGCAAATGACTGTTTTATTCAGTTTGGACACAATGTTAATCACCACACGGACGTGAGGAAAAGCTGCTCTTTTCTGTAGCTGTGCAGACAACACGTCATTAGATCATCCACATCGTTTGCATGCTAACAAGCTTTCAAGAGTTTCCTGTAGACATTTATGATAATTTGTAATAACAATGAACACACATCATTTATGTGGCCACAAATTATACAGACAATTGGGTCATCTGTGCTTGTTTAATCATTTCGATGATGAGAAGTTCAGGAGGACGGTTCTTACTGCTGTACGGTGAGGTATTGCTTCAAGTCTGAGTATTTCCAACAGAATATATAAAATGAATATACACAAAAAAGGGGAAGAAAACTACAGCACATGCCTCTCATTTCATGGATGGTACATTTCTCTACCGAGAAGACGTGCCGTCATCAACATCTCTGACCAAAACATCCAAAACTCTTGTTGCCAAAGACGGCGAGTTAAAGGACGACTGAGCGCTGCGCCTTCATCAGTGGACCGAGTGCTGCCATCCTGCTGCTGCTGCCGTGTGTCTTGGGGATGATGTGAAGGCAAAGATAGCAGTTTATATCACTAAGGCAACCAGACCTTCTCAACATGTCCAGGTTGGGTTTCCATGGTGATAAAGTGTCCAGCATCGATCCCCTTATGGCTTCTCTGTTCCGTGTTACAAGGATGTTTTATATTATGTCACACTTTAAAGTCGGGTCGAAAGAAAATGTTGATTATTATTTTTTTCTCTGAATGTTTTGTTTGACAAATAAACTAATTGTTTCTGATGTCTGGTGTGATGACAGGAAGTTAAGTCTTTATTTGAAGCTGCTGTCGAAAAAAGTCAAAAAAATCAAAGTTTAGTATGTCGAAAAGATTCATTAACAAAAAAAGTATAGTATGTCGAAAACAGTTACAAAAATTAAAAAATAGTATGTTGAAAACAGTTAAAAAATTAAAGTATAGTATGTCGAAAACAATTAAAAAAATGAAAATATAGTATGTCGAAAAAAGTGCAAAAATGTAAAGTATAGTATATCAAAAAGTCAAAGAATCAAAATATAGTATGTCGAAAAAAGTCCAAAAAATCAAAATATAGTATGTCGAAAACAATTAAAAAAATTAAAATAAAGTATGTCGAAAAAAGTAAAAAAAATTAAAATATAGTATGTCGAAAAAAGTCCAAAAAATCAAAATATAGTATGTCGAAAACAATTAAAAAAATTAAAATAAAGTATGTCGAAAAAGTAAAAAAAATTAAAATATAGTATGTTGAAAACAGTTAAAAAATTAAAGTATAGTATGTCGAAAAAAGTCCAAAAAATCAAAGTATAGTATGTCGAAAACAATTAAAAAAATGAAAATATAGTATGTCGAAAAAAGTGCAAAAATGTAAAGTATAGTATGTCAAAAAGTCAAAGAATCAAAGTATAGTATGTCAAAAAAAGTAAAAAAAATTAAAATATAGTATGTCGAAAAAAGTTAAAAAAATCTAAATATAGTATGTCGAAAACAATTAAAAAAATTAAAAAAAAGTATGTCGAAAAAGTAAAAAAAATTAAAATATAGTATGTTGAAAACAGTTAAAAAATTAAAGTATACTATGTCAAAAAAAGTCCAAAAAATCAAAGTATAGTATGTCGAAAACAATTAAAAAAATGAAAATATAGTATGTCGAAAAAAGTGCAAAAATGTAAAGTATAGTATGTCAAAAAGTCAAAGAATCAAAGTATAGTATGTCGAAAAAAGTCAAAAAAATTAAAATATAGTATGTCGAAAAAAGTCAAAAAAATTAAAGTATAGTATGTCAAAAAAAGTCAAAAAAATTCAAATATAGTATGTCGAAAAAAGTCAAAAAAATCTAAATATAGTATGTCGAAAAAAGTTCAAAGAATTAAAATAGAGTATGTCGAAAAAAGTGCAAAAATGTAAAGTATAGTATGTCAAAAAGTCAAAGAATCAAAATATAGTATGTCGAAAAAAGTCCAAAAAATCAAAATATAGTATGTCGAAAAAAGTGCAAAAATGTAAAGTATAGTATGTCAAAAAAGTCAAAAAAATTAAAATATAGTATGTCGAAAAAAGTAAAAAAAATCTAAATATAGTATGTCGAAAAAAAGTTCAAAAAATTAAAATATAGTATGTTGAAAAAAGTGCAAAAATGTAAAGTATAGTATGTCAAAAAGTCAAAGAATCAAAATATAGTATGTCGAAAAAAGTCCAAAAAATCAAAATATAGTATGTCGAAAACAATTAAAAAAATGAAAATATAGTATGTCGAAAAAAGTGCAAAAATGTAAAGTATAGTATGTCAAAAAGTCAAAGAATCAAAATATAGTATGTCGAAAAAAGTCCAAAAAATCAAAGTTTAGTATGTCGAAAAGATTCATTAAAAAAAAAAGTATAGTATGTCGAAAACAGTTACAAAAATTACAAAATAGTATGTTGAAAACAGTTAAAAAAATGAAAATATAGTATGTCGAAAAAAGTGCAAAAATGTAAAGTATAGTATGTCAAAAAGTCAAAGAATCAAAATATAGTATGTCGAAAAAAGTCCAAAAAATAAAAATATAGTATGTCGAAAAAAGTGCAAAAATGTAAAGTATAGTATGTCAAAAAGTCAAAGAATCAAAATATAGTATGTCGAAAAAAGTCCAAAAAATCAAAATATAGTATGTCGAAAACAATTAAAAAAATTTAAATAAAGTATGTCGAAAAAAGTGCAAAAATGTAAAGTATAGTATGTCAAAAAGTCAAAGAATCAAAGTATAGTATGTCAAAAAAAGTAAAAAAAATTAAAATATAGTATGTCGAAAAAAGTAAAAAAAATCTAAATATAGTATGTCGAAAAAAGTTCAAAAAATTAAAATATAGTATGTCGAAAAAAGTGCAAAAATGTAAATAAAGTATGTCGAAAAAAGTGCAAAAATGTAAAGTATAGTATGTCAAAAAGTCAAAGAATAAAAATATAGTATGTCGAAAAAAGTAAAAAAAATCTAAATATAGTATGTCGAAAAAAGTTCAAAAAATTAAAATATAGCATGTCGAAAAAAGTGCAAAAATGTAAAGTATAGTATTTCAAAAAGTCAAAGAATCAAAATATAGTATGTCGAAAAAAGTCCAAAAAATCAAAGTTTAGTATGTCGAAAAGATTCATTAAAAAAAAAGTATAGTATGTCGAAAACAGTTACAAAAATTACAAAATAGTATGTTGAAAACAGTTAAAAAATTAAAGTATAGTATGTCGAAAAAAGTCCAAAAAATCAAAGTATAGTATGTCGAAAACAATTAAAAAAATGAAAATATAGTATGTCGAAAAAAGTGCAAAAATGTAAAGTATAGTATGTCAAAAAGTCAAAGAATCAAAATATAGTATGTCGAAAAAAGTCCAAAAAATCAAAATATAGTATGTCGAAAACAATTAAAAAAATTTAAATAAAGTATGTCGAAAAAAGTGCAAAAATGTAAAGTATAGTATGTCAAAAAGTCAAAGAATCAAAGTATAGTATGTCAAAAAAAGTCAAAAAAATTTAAATATAGTATGTCGAAAAAAGTAAAAAAAATCTAAATATAGTATGTCGAAAAAAGTTCAAAAAATTAAAATATAGTATGTCGAAAAAAGTGCAAAAATTTTAAGTACAGTATGTCAAAAAGTCAAAGAATCAAAATATAGTATGTCGAAAAAAGAAAAAAAAATTAAAATATAGTATGTCGAAAAAAGTAAAAAAAATTAAAGTATAGTATGTCAAAAAAAGTTACAAAAATTAAAATATAGTATGTCGAAAACAGTTAAAAAATTAAAGTATAGTATGTCGAAAAAAGTCCAAAAAATCAAAGTATAGTATGTCGAAAACAATTAAAAAAATGAAAATATAGTATGTCGAAAAAAGTGCAAAAATGTAAAGTATAGTATGTCAAAAAGTCAAAGAATCAAAATATAGTATGTCGAAAAAAGTCCAAAAAATCAAAATATAGTATGTCGAAAAAAGTGCAAAAATGTAAAGTATAGTATGTCAAAAAGTCAAAGAATCAAAATATAGTATGTCGAAAAAAGTTAAAAAAATTAAAATATAGTATGTCGAAAAAAGTTAAAAAAATTAAATATAGTATGTCGAAAAAAGTAAAAAAAATTAAAGTATAGTATGTCAAAAGAAGTCAAAAAAATTAAAATATAGTATGTCGAAAAAAGTAAAAAAAATCTAAATATAGTATGTCGAAAAAAGTTCAAAAAATTAAAATATAGTATGTCGAAAAAAGTCCAAAAAATCAAAATATAGTATGTCGAAAACAATTAAAAAAATGAAAATATAGTATGTCGAAAAAAGTGCAAAAATGTAAAGTATAGTATGTCAAAAAGTCAAAGAATCAAAATATAGTATGTCGAAAAAAGTCCAAAAAATCAAAGTTTAGTATGTCGAAAAGATTCATTAAAAAAAAAAGTATAGTATGTCGAAAACAGTTACAAAAATTACAAAATAGTATGTTGAAAACAGTTAAAAAAATGAAAATATAGTATGTCGAAAAAAGTGCAAAAATGTAAAGTATAGTATGTCAAAAAGTCAAAGAATCAAAATATAGTATGTCGAAAAAAGTCCAAAAAATAAAAATATAGTATGTCGAAAAAAGTGCAAAAATGTAAAGTATAGTATGTCAAAAAGTCAAAGAATCAAAATATAGTATGTCGAAAAAAGTCCAAAAAATCAAAATATAGTATGTCGAAAACAATTAAAAAAATTTAAATAAAGTATGTCGAAAAAAGTGCAAAAATGTAAAGTATAGTATGTCAAAAAGTCAAAGAATCAAAGTATAGTATGTCAAAAAAAGTAAAAAAAATTAAAATATAGTATGTCGAAAAAAGTAAAAAAAATCTAAATATAGTATGTCGAAAAAAGTTCAAAAAATTAAAATATAGTATGTCGAAAAAAGTGCAAAAATGTAAATAAAGTATGTCGAAAAAAGTGCAAAAATGTAAAGTATAGTATGTCAAAAAGTCAAAGAATAAAAATATAGTATGTCGAAAAAAGTAAAAAAAATCTAAATATAGTATGTCGAAAAAAGTTCAAAAAATTAAAATATAGCATGTCGAAAAAAGTGCAAAAATGTAAAGTATAGTATGTCAAAAAGTCAAAGAATCAAAATATAGTATGTCGAAAAAAGTCCAACAAATCAAAATATAGTATGTCGAAAACAATTAAAAAAATGAAAATATAGTATGTCGAAAAAAGTGCAAAAATGTAAAGTATAGTATTTCAAAAAGTCAAAGAATCAAAATATAGTATGTCGAAAAAAGTCCAAAAAATCAAAGTTTAGTATGTCGAAAAGATTCATTAAAAAAAAAGTATAGTATGTCGAAAACAGTTACAAAAATTACAAAATAGTATGTTGAAAACAGTTAAAAAATTAAAGTATAGTATGTCGAAAAAAGTCCAAAAAATCAAAGTATAGTATGTCGAAAACAATTAAAAAAATGAAAATATAGTATGTCGAAAAAAGTGCAAAAATGTAAAGTATAGTATGTCAAAAAGTCAAAGAATCAAAATATAGTATGTCGAAAAAAGTCCAAAAAATCAAAATATAGTATGTCGAAAACAATTAAAAAAATTTAAATAAAGTATGTCGAAAAAAGTGCAAAAATGTAAAGTATAGTATGTCAAAAAGTCAAAGAATCAAAGTATAGTATGTCAAAAAAAGTCAAAAAAATTTAAATATAGTATGTCGAAAAAAGTCAAAAAAATCTAAATATAGTATGTCGAAAAAAGTTCAAAAAATTAAAATATAGTATGTCGAAAAAAGTGCAAAAATTTTAAGTACAGTATGTCAAAAAGTCAAAGAATCAAAATATAGTATGTCGAAAAAAGAAAAAAAAATTAAAATATAGTATGTCGAAAAAAGTAAAAAAAATTAAAGTATAGTATGTCAAAAAAAGTTACAAAAATTAAAATATAGTATGTCGAAAACAGTTAAAAAATTAAAGTATAGTATGTCGAAAAAAGTCCAAAAAATCAAAGTATAGTATGTCGAAAACAATTAAAAAAATGAAAATATAGTATGTCGAAAAAAGTGCAAAAATGTAAAGTATAGTATGTCAAAAAGTCAAAGAATCAAAATATAGTATGTCGAAAAAAGTCCAAAAAATCAAAATATAGTATGTCGAAAAAAGTGCAAAAATGTAAAGTATAGTATGTCAAAAAGTCAAAGAATCAAAATATAGTATGTCGAAAAAAGTTAAAAAAATTAAAATATAGTATGTCGAAAAAAGTTAAAAAAATTAAATATAGTATGTCGAAAAAAGTAAAAAAAATTAAAGTATAGTATGTCAAAAGAAGTCAAAAAAATAAAAATATAGTATGTCGAAAAAAGTAAAAAAAATCTAAATATAGTATGTCGAAAAAAGTTCAAAAAATTAAAATATAGTATGTCGAAAAAAGTGCAAAAATGTAAAGTATAGTATGTCAAAAAGTCAAAGAATCAAAATATAGTATGTCGAAAAAAGTCCAACAAATCAAAATATAGTATGTCGAAAACAATTAAAAAAATGAAAATATAGTATGTCGAAAAAAGTGCAAAAATGTAAAGTATAGTATGTCAAAAAGTCAAAGAATCAAAATATAGTATGTCGAAAAAAGTAAAAAAAATTAAAATATAGTATGTCGAAAAAAGTGCAAAAATGTAAAGTATAGTATGTCAAAAAGTCAAAGAATCAAAATATAGTATGTCGAAAAAAGTCCAACAAATCAAAATATAGTATGTCGAAAACAATTAAAAAAATGAAAATATAGTATGTCGAAAAAAGTGCAAAAATGTAAAGTATAGTATGTCAAAAAGTCAAAGAATCAAAATATAGTATGTCGAAAAAAGTAAAAAAAATTAAAATATAGTATGTCAAAAAAAGTTAAAAAAATTAAAATATAGTATGTCGAAAAAAGTTAAAAAAATTAAAATATAGTATGTCGAAAAAAGTAAAAAAAATTAAAATATAGTATGTCGAAAAAAGTAAAAAAAATTAAAGTATAGTATGTCAAAAGAAGTCAAAAAAATTAAAATATAGTATGTCGAAAAAAGTAAAAAAAATCTAAATATAGTATGTCGAAAAAAGTCCAAAAAATTAAAATATAGTATGTCGAAAAAAGTGCAAAAATGTAAAGTATAGTATGTCAAAAAGTCAAAGAATCAAAATATAGTATGTCGAAAAAAGTCCAACAAATCAAAATATAGTATGTCGAAAACAATTAAAAAAATGAAAAAATAGTATGTCGAAAAAAGTGCAAAAATGTAAAGTATAGTATGTCAAAAAGTCAAAGAATCAAAATATAGTATGTCGAAAAAAGTCCAAAAAATCAAAATATAGTATGTCGAAAACAATTAAAAAAATTAAAATAAAGTATGTCGAAAAAAGTAAAAAAAATCTAAATATAGTATGTCGAAAAAAGTCAAAAAAATCAAAATATAGTATGTCGAAAACAATTAAAAAAATTTAAATAAAGTATGTCGAAAAAAGTGCAAAAATGTAAAGTATAGTATGTCAAAAAGTCAAAGAATCAAAATATAGTATGTCGAAAAAAGTCCAAAAAATTAAAATATAGTATGTCGAAAACAATTAAAAAAATTAAAATAAAGTATGTCGAAAAAAGTAAAAAAAATTAAAATATAGTATGTCAAAAAAAGTCCAAAAAATCAAAATATAGTATGTCGAAAACAATTAAAAAAATTTAAATAAAGTATGTCGAAAAAAGTGCAAAAATGTAAAATATAGT
Organism: Pholis gunnellus; assembly: GCF_910591455.1. NCBI lineage: Eukaryota > Metazoa > Chordata > Actinopteri > Perciformes > Pholidae > Pholis > Pholis gunnellus. Next base: position 18,504,043 of record NC_136548.1, read on the forward strand.
ATGTCAAAAAGTCAAAGAATCAAAATATAGTATGTCGAAAAAAGTTAAAAAAAATTAAAATATAGTATGTCGAAAAAAGTTAAAAAAAATCAAAGTATAGTATGTCAAAAAAAGTTAAAAAAATTAAAATATAGTATGTCGAAAAAAGTGCAAAAATGTAAAGTATAGTATGTCAAAAAGTCAAAGAATCAAAATAGTATGTCGAAAAAAGTTAAAATAATTTAAATATAGTATGTCGAAAAAAGTCATAGTATAGTTCTTTTTTTAAAGTCATAGTATTGGATGTCAAAAAAAGTTAGAAAAACGGTATTGAAAAAGTTTGTCATAAAAGGTCAAAATAAGTCATAGTATATCATTCAGATTTTCATCTACAGAAACTTTACGGAAAGTCAGGAATCCTTGTTGTACTTCAACGTACTCAACAGCACAGCAGCAATTATGCGATATTATGCAACAGGAAGCCTCTCAGCAGTTGATATGTATGAAGCATCTCAAGATCAACTGTCGGGGCTGCAAACACATCATGTTTGAAGTCACATGATGCTAATTAGAGATAAGAGAGGAGATAAGCAACAACTTGATGGATTTATTATTTCAACAGCTCTTCAACAGCTCTTACAACAACACGGTGTATCTCACATTACAGCAGCACATCAATTGAAATGTCCTGTGACATTATGATCATTTATAATCAACATCTAACAGAGGTTTCCAATGACAATAAATAATCGTGCAGCATATTTTCACAGGTCAAAATCACAACATAACATCGGGGCTTGATGAGGTTTCTGTACAAGATGCTGAATTAGTAACACAACAGACAAAATATTCAGAAATCTGGTTGAAAATTTGTCTGACAACTGCTGGTTGAGTAACAATTGTGTTTTGCGACACCGCGAGTCAGGTTCTGAGCCTCCAGTCGACTCATCTGAGCTTTTTAATCCTAAACTGTAGTGTCATTCCTTCTGCAAACCACATTTTCTTAAACCTTTTGGTTTGCCACTGATGACTCAAATCTGGCAAGGCAGCAGTTTTAAAGACATGTTCATTTAGATTTGATCTTTTCTTATTTGTAGCTTTTTATTTTTTTTACATTTGATTTATATTTTCTTGGCTTTATATCTTTGAATAAAGTACTTTGCAACATGTTTTCACTGAATACGATAGCGGTAATATCCCTTTCCTTAGTGCCATAACAGCTGACTCTGCTCATTTCACTCAGATTGAACTAGCAGGGCTCTGTCTATTGTGTGCTTTCCTGGAAAGGTACTTCAGAATGTATCCAACCAGAAGTCAGGCTCAGAGTATTAGTTGAATCATGTTCATCCTTCTACGTCAGGTTCAGAGCAGTGTCCACCTGCTGACTACATGTTAGTTTCTGGCAAAAGAAAAAGGATTAAACACAAATGAAGGATTAATTTATTGCCCCATTGGAGAATAAATCTAAAATCCGAATAAGTAATCAGGTCTGGGTTTTTATTCCCCCCACTTTTACTTGATCTTAATAAAACTCAAGTACGTTTCACGCATTTTATCTCCATCCCTGAAATGTTCAGGGACATTTCCTGCATGGGGTCGTGTGTGAATGGAAGCAGGAATCGATATTTTACCATAATGTGACCTCGTAAGGTTTCAGGGAAAATGTTGTGAATGAAAGCAGAAACATTGCCGGGCCGAGCACTTAAAGGGTAAAGTAGTTCTGACGGAAGACGCTTTATGGTCTGTATGACTCTAAATGGACCATCATTTACTAAATGAACATCATGCTGTATTGAAGAAGACTTGAAACTAGAGATTGAGACCATAAACTCATGTTTACAATGTTTACTGAGGTAATAAATCAAGAGAGAAGTAGAGTCATTTTCTCATAGACTTCTATACAACCAGAGGAGTCGCCCCCTGGTGGACATTAGAGAGAATGCCGGTTTTATGACACTTCACTCGGAAGAACCGCAGGTTGCCGCCTGGTGCCGACATAGTGTACAGTATTTGCATACTGCTATATTTTACTGGAAACAGTGTGCAATTCATATACTATTGGGTTTTGGGTTTCTACTAAAATACTGTGTTTTTTGGTACAAAATAGAATGTTAGCATGTTCACCGTCTTAGTTTGATGCGTTAGCAACATTAACTAACTAGCTCTGCAGGTATTTGGTCATGGCAATCTAGCGGATGATTTATAAGACATTTCACCAAAAAAACTAAAATGTCAATGCGTCAGGGGATCACCAAAGTCAGCATTGTTTTTTCCTGAATGTATGAAGCCAATTTCATGGCAAACCATTACTTAGTTGTTGAGATATTTGAGTCTGGACCTAAAGGGGCAAACTAACCCTGGAGTCATGCTTCACTCAGTGCAGGCGTTGCATTTCTTGATCAATCAATCTGTGTAATGTGCTGAGCTGATGGTGCTTTTTAAGATCCTTTCAATTACCAGAACGTGGTCTAAACATTAGACCTTCAATGGGTCAATTACAGCGTTTGTTCTTAATGAAGTCAGCAAAGGTTTTCCTCAGTTCATCTTTAATGGCTGGTCAATAAACAGTTTGGAGGTATTCATCATTTGCAGCTTTTGTCTCATTACCGTCTTTCCTTGCAGACAAGTCTACTCCACATTCTGATGCTTTTGATTCTGGGGAAATTAATACTTTTGGGACATTATGTCTTCTAGAGAAAGTTTCGATGTTCATTCGGCTCGTCCTCTCCTCCATCAGCTTGGTTTCGAGGCCGTCGTCGTCCTTAGTTGGACGTCTCTGCGCTGCTGACCGCGTTCACCGCCTGGATGACGTGCACCTTGTTGACCTCCCTGTCCCTCGGCGAGCAGCTGAACACCTTCCTGAAGCCTTTGCGGAAGTGCTTGGAGACGAGCGCGTAGACGATGGGGTTGAGGCAGGAGTTGGTGTAAGCCACCAGGTGGGAGAGGATGCGGAGGACGTAGGTGACGTGGTTGAGGGGGAAGCGTCCGAACCACATGCAGAGGACGACCAGGTGATGGGGGAGCCAGCAGAGGCAGAAGAGAGCAGCGACCATGACGATCATCTTGGTGACTTTCCGCTTGGACCGCCTCGACTCGGACATGTCCTTCACGGGGTCCACACTGGTCCACAGGTATCGGACAGTGCGAGCGTAGGTGAGGCCGAGCACCAGGACGGGGACGAGGTAGCCAAAGATGAAGGTGCACACGTCCATTATGATGCGTGGTTTGGTCTCCCAGGAAGGAATGCACACCACGGTGCCGGACAGGTCCATCTGGGAGTAGTAGCTGAGATACGGCCACGAGAAGACCAGAGCCAGGGCCCAAACCAGGACGATGCAGGTGAGGGCGTTCTTCACTGTTCTCGTCTCGCGGGAGCGGAGCGGGTAGCAAATGACTAAATACCTGTAAGAGATCCAGATGTTCGTTACTGACAGATTAGAGAGCTGCAGTTTGTGATGTAAAGGTTATATGTAATCTAAAGATCACTGATTTGTTATCCAAAATAAACATGAACAAATTGAACGAACTTGAAGTGTTGAGCAAAAACCGCCCTTTTAACAATAAGGTTTTGTGTCCACAAAGACCTCAGAGCTCTGAAGAGCGCTTCATCCCAGCGCTCCATGAAAAAGCACTCCGGCGCTTTTTAAAAGATGTTTTCATGACAACATCTCGATACCACCCCTCTCACCTCCGTTGCATGTTTGTTTGACATTGTTTTTTACAAAGAGCACCAAACGGAGGATGCTCACCAGCAACATTCACTCCCCACCCGGTAGATCTGATTCCACAAATGGACTTTTCAGGTCTTTGTAATCTTTGTGTCTGTTTGACATATAAATGTCAGGACAGACAGACAGACACGGCCAAAACAAGCCTCTCCATTTATTTTCCACAGCGGCGTTTCCAGCGCTTTTTCTAAAACATTTAGAGATTTTTAACTTGAGGTGGTCGGAGCAGCCGCACACACACAAAGGTAAAGCGGAGTGCAGTAGAAAGATGCTGGGCAAAGAGCGGACGCATCGGCCTCTCCTCATCGGAAACGATGCAAAAAAAAGCCGCTGTCGCTCACAAAATGACGCTTTGTGGACACAGAACCTAAACATTCAAACATATACATCTATCTATCTATCTATCTATCTTTTTTTATCTTTGTAACTTCTGCATCCATCATCCACCCATCCATCCATTCATCTATGCATCTATCTTTTTATCTATGCATCTATCTTTTTATCTATCTATTCATCTTTTTATGTACTTCTGCACACATCCATCCACTCATCCATCCATTCAGCCGGGCCCATTCTTACGACCCAGTTGGTATAAATGTACTAACAATTCAATAAAGGTTTTGTTAATATTTCCAGTAATTTCCATCTAAACTCACATTAAGAACATCTCTTGTTGCTGCTGATCGTGCAGATGATGTAATAATAAACTTTATGTGGATGACGCACCTGTCCAGGGAAACAGCTGTCAGCGTGAAGATGCTCGCGTACATGGTGAGAAAAATGATGAAGTGCACGACTTTACACACCACGGGACCGAACACCCACTCATCCAGAGTGTAGATGGTGGCCTGAAAGGGCACGCAGAACACGATGAAGCTCAGGTCCGCTATGCCGAGGTTGAGGATGAACAGGTTGGTGGTCTTGGTGTTCATCTGTCCGTTACGGAACAGAACCGCGAGCACCAGAGAGTTCCCCGCGGTGCCGACCAGGAAAATGACCGAGAAGCCCAGAGAAATGACCACCGACTCCGCTTTCCAGGACGAGGAGTTCACCGAGGAGAGATTCATCTTCATGTTGTATTCATTCATAACTCACGCGGGTCAGATGTCTGTCCAACGACGGTAACGCGCGGCTCGTGGAGACGCGCGCCTCGCTTGCGCGCCACATTTCCATTAAGAAGACGCGGATCACTGATGTCTTCAATCTGTGAAACATTTATCTGCAGCAGTGACGGAGGTTTCACTCTGCGAACCTCTTCTCTACCAAACACACCGCGAGGAAGGTTTTAATTAAAAAGAACTGATAAACGGCTCCAACGGAGCAGCAACTCTGAGGCTTTAAATATCATCAAATATTAAAGCGATGTGACAAAGAACACATTTGCTATTCAGACATTAGTTTTGAAAAACACAGCAAGCAGAAGTAATACTAATACTAATAATAATAATAATAAAAGGTACATTAACTACAATAAAACTCAGTCTGAACTACGGGCATATTATAATACCTTAATTATAATATAATAGACTTCATTCTAATACTTGAATTGTTGTTGTTTATGTAAAAGACAAACTGCAAAATAAACTTATTATAAAATGACATTTGAATGCAATTTAAAAACTCATTAAAAATCCAAGAGAACAGTTAAGAAAGAAGACGATGCAATTAGTCGATCGTCAACAGTTGCCGATTAGTTTTCTGTCAATCTTCTAATGCAAAAAAGGTGCAAATATTGTTCCTAAAATGATAAATGAATAACTCACTACAGCAGCGTGTTTGTGGTATTTAGCTGGCTTTGCACAACAACAACATAATACGGTGTAAACATACACTCAAAATAACATGTTTAGCAGGTATAATATTTAAAATATTTAGGTTAGCATGCTAATGTTAGCTAAACACAAAGTACAGCTGAGACTAATAAATCAACCACTAGCACTAATTACAACTAGTAGGATTCCATTGAGGTTAATGGAACTGTCCTCTGCTCCAGTATCTCCTCTCTCCTCCCTCCTCTCTCCTCTCTCCTCCCTCCTCTCTCCTCTCTCCTCCCTCCTCTCTCCTCCCTCCTCCCTCCTCTCTCCTCTCTCCTCTCTCCTCCCTCCTCTCTCCTCTCTCCTCCCTCCTCTCTCCTCCCTCCTCCCTCCTCTCTCCCTTCATCCTTTATTTTCGGACTTACGTCTTTCACACTAACAAACACAACCTCACAGAGCAGCTGAACAAACACAAACACTCCTCTGAGTTTAACAGTTTGCTTTTTTTAATCCAGGAGGAAGCGGCTGCTCCGGTCCTGTAGTTTCCTCCTCTGGGAGTCTGGATCAGTCCAGGATCAAACATCCTGGAGGTCTGAGGAAGACCAGCAGGTCTAGAGAGTCCACATGATCTATTGTCTTAGTTGGTGAACTCACGTGACTACATTTAATGATGATAAAGGATGCATTTAGGGGTAAATGGAGTTTCCAGAGTTTTGACTTTTCAGAGTTTCTTTAAATTAATATTGATTTGTTTTTAATAGTTTTTGACAGTTGCAATGTTTTTACCCCATTTTCACTACAAAACACGAGGACTTCATTTTACAGACATCCATTCGTTTTTCTAAAATAAGAAAATGTATCATCAGAAGTCTCTCTAATCTCAATAAATATATTTCTATACACTATTATTTAGTATTTATATAAATTGCTATTGATTGATGGGATGAGATTAAATATTGTTTTTTAAAAAGTTGGTTTTACTATTTAGTTTATTTAGTTTTGTATGAATCGTCAGTTATTTCTCTTCATTTCTGTTTCCACTCAGACTCAATTTAGTATTTTGTGAAATCTATTTTAAAAAATGCGATCATCATCATGTCGTTTTGATTACTTAGTATCTATGGTAACCTAACAAGTGACTCATTGAATTAATTGATCCACAGCCTGATGGAGGCAAGATGAGCAAGAACATGCAGTGAATACACTGAAGAAGAGTTTTAAACATGTTTAAACTCTGAATATATGAAACTATATAAGAAGTATACGTAGTCGTCATGACGTCACTCAGTGATTTGTGGACTAACGTTTTGAAACCTTGAGTTCGGCGATTTCACCATCGTCATCTTAGATTTTACAACCAGTGAACAGGAAGTGACCATATATGGACTGAGGAGGAGTGACGTAGAGACGCCGTATACGTCTCTGGTAGAGACCTGTCAATCACTGTGTAGCCCCGCCCCTAAAGCATCCCCTGCTTTATGGTCTGTTTGACTCTAAATGGACCATCATTTACTAAATGAACATCATGCTGTATTGAAGAAGACTTGAAACTAGAGATTGAGACCATAAACTCATGTTTACAATGTTTACTGAGGTAATAAATCAAGAGAGAAGTAGAGTCATTTTCTCATAGACTTCTATACAACCAGAGGAGTCGCCCCCTGGTGGACATTAGAGAGAATGCAGCTTTACATGCTTTAATGTTCTGAATATAAATGCACTTTTTTTCAGCGCCTGTCTCTTTAAGACCGATTGGCTTGAGATAAAAAAGATGTTGCACCTTTGAAAAGGTCGTTTTAAAGCCGACTGCAGTGTTTTCAAATGAGTCTGAATGTGACTTAGGAAGTGAAGATTAATCTGATTGGCTTGTAGAATCACATGTTTTTTGATTTCAGTTTGTGGGTTGGTAGACACTTAGATGTATGTGAGTTTAACATGATATAATACGTCCCCTTTAAACCAAATTCATTTCTGTAAAAGGGGAATGTTTCTCCTGTTCACCAGCAGATGGCAGCAGAAGCACAATGAAGCAGAAGTCGACTGTATTCACTGAGTTGCTGCTGTGGCTCTTTACACACACAGTGGGTCATCAGAGGAGCTACAGATGGTGGTGCAGGTTTACTCCTGCCTCAGCATCCACCAATCACGTAGAATCCAGGCCCCTTAAAGCCTCCGTGAGGCATTAAGTCGTTGGGTTTTCCACGTGTCGGTGCCGCCGGGGTCGAGATAACACTTACAACTGACAAATGACGACTTCTTCTCTACACGGCGCTCCTCTGAGAGCGTTTTGTTAAAGACGATAAAGCTTAAGAAATGACACAAGATTAAAGTCGGCGGGGGGACGGGGGGGTGCAGCTGTCGGAGCATCGCGTGCCGCCGGGTGCATCAACCATAATTCATCAGCGTGTATTTTTAGGCTCTGGGAAGCACCGACGGCTTCAGGAGGGAACGCTCAGAGCTATCAGATCAAGACTAACCTGAGTCACGTTTGAGATACCGTCTGCTGAACTTAAAAGATTCCTGTTAGCCATGAAGGAAAGAGATCCCGATGTGCCCCTAAGGCCTTAAAACATTTACCAGGGGACTGAGGTTGAGTCCCTGAGGGCACATTGGGATTAGGGCCCAGGAGCACTGAGAGCAGGAAATGACATCATACGTCACAAACCCCTCAACCGGTCAGCCGCCGGGGAACGGCGGGGTGTCGCGGCCAATCATCGACGCTCGAAGGACGCGAACGGCACTCGTTTCCTTGTTTCCTAAAAGGGCCCCGCAACCCACAAATCATGATTCCCTCATTAAATGCGACTTGCTGCCCCGCAAGTGTCAACACTTGCAGGGGAGGCGGGCCGAGAAGCAAAGTGACCTCAAAAACATCTGCTCTTTACAACAACTCGGCGCTCCGCTCGTCCGCTCAAACTCGAGGCAGATAAACCTCCGGGTTGCGGTCATTGTAGAGAGCACACACACACACACACACACATCCTCTCAACTCCCCCCCCGCCTTGCTGATAGTCCCACACTTTATAAATAGTGTGCGCTTTTAATATGCGCGTGTGTCCAGTGGATAACGTCAGCGCTTTGGGAGAAAGGCTCAAGGAGTGTTTCATTATAAACCTGTACCATTAAAAAGCTGCTGGCCCGGTCTGGGTTCTGGCTCTCACGTCTCTCTAGACTTTTATGAGGCCAGTTATGATCTTAAATCGATGCAGGAAACCGAGACGGAGGAGTTGGACAAGGGTAAGCAGAGCCGTGACCTCGCGGGTTAAAAGGTAGCGTCAGTGGTTGTTGGTGTCTGTTTGCACCGTTCGCATGTTGTGTTGCTCTTTGCCGGGTTCTGCATGAACCTGTTTCTGCAGCGCATAGACGTGATCGACTTGATCTGAAAGCTGGAAGCCATGAAGATTAATTTGAGATGCAGCTCAGCAGTGTGTCAAGTTCTTCTAGTCATAAATATTCAATTATTATACATGATTTAAAAGAAAAGTGTGTGTGAAAGAGCTTAGAACATTATGACGGACGTCCTAAAGCTCGATTATGTCTCATGAGGTTTTGCAGTAATATTTGGGTCGATACCATTTGGGGTAAATAAGTTATTAACACTTTAGAATTTATAAAATTGATCAAAAATCCCTCCAAAATACCGAATTAAGACACAAAGACCTTGAAGAAAACTATAGAAAAATACATGATGTGGTTTGGTCTCAAAGCATTCGACGTTTCAAAAATGTAGTTTTGGTGATAAACTTGAATAAATCCAGTAGTTTGAATGAGATGTTTTCACATTAATATAAAACAGATGTTTAACTTGATAATACAGCAGTTTTATGATCCGTTGCACCTCTAGTCGGTGTTAATTTAATCCTCGGGTCTAGTTTCATTTAACACTTTGAAAGTGTTCAGAAAGACTTCAATCCTCACAGTCACTTCTCATCTCAAATCCAAATGTGCCGGAGCGGAGCCCCAAAAAAAACCGGTGTGATGACGCAACATCTCTCCAGCTGAGTTCAAAGGTCACAAAGGTCACAAAGGTCACAAAGCGGCGAGGCGTGCAGGTGCTTCAGAGAGCTGCAGGAGGAAGTGAAAGAGGAGAGGAGTCTGAGAGAAAACCACAATCACGCGAGCTGCGTGTGGTTTCCAGCTTCTTGCCAAGACCTCTCACTCGCTGCGTTCCAGACTTTCTCTCTCGGAGTTATCCAATCCCCCCCTTCATCTCCACTCCCACTCTCGACCGCACACAAATGGTTTGAATAAGAGGTCTGCATGACTGCGCTGTGGCTGCAGATGAAATCCTGAGGAGTGATAGTTTACTTAGCCTAAATACCCCCCCGATTAGACAAATTGAAACATTGTTGTTACGCGGTGGAAAACTCGAGGTCCAATCGGCCGAGTCCGTTCACCCCGTACTCCGGAAAAGAGGCTGCAACAAAATCAACCTAAATCCTGCACCATAACCAAAAAACACTGTAAAACAGAGAGATGAACTTTGCCACATAGAGATGATTCACAAAGAGGAGGCCGGCACACGCGACGCGGGCTTCTGTAACTACTGAAAAACATGTCCGACCACAGACGTTCCGTCTTGACTTATGGTATGCCTCATGATGTCACATTTTCCTCTCGTTTTTTGATCGTCTCCAGCTTCTCAAACAGGGGGGGGGGGGGGGGTTCGCAGCGATGTGCTGCTACGAATTTGATCTCAGCCTGCTCCTCTCGAAAAATAAAAGAAATCAATCAGACGTCACCTTTAATGAAGAAATAATTCTTTACCTCAGATTCCTGCAGCGTTTAAAGTCAGCCAACTGTCAAACCTCCTTCATCCCATTAAAAGTTATCATTTGTAAGGCCATGGAGACCTTTTTCTTTTAGCTACTTAAATATTACAGCACACACACACACACACACACGCACACACTTGGTAACAATACACCAGAATGATTCCACCAGACTGGAGCTAAACAGCACTGGAGACTCATAAAAGAGGAGCGGTAGCTGCTTCATTCTGCCAGCGGACTCCGTCTGGCCGGGCAGTCTGGTGTCAGTCGCTCAGCGGCTGGACTGAGAATTCAGATTCAGCTTCACCAACACGGTTCAACGGTCTGTTGAGAGCTGAAATGATTCGTCAGGTAACACAAAGTGGAACTTCAGCTCCAGATCTGAGTCCATTGACTGCATCATTTTGAAGGATGCAATAACAAAGTGGGCAAAGGGGCCGAGAGATGAAACCACACCCACTTCTGTATGACGAAAGTTAGCAAATGTTAGCATGGTCACATGCTAAACAAAGTATAAACGTGGTAGGATAAGCATTATATCTCTTATACATCAGAATGTTAGCGTTGTCATTGGGAGTATGTTAGCATGCTGACGTTAGCATTTAGCTTAAAGAAATGCTGTTCCAAAGCACAGCCTCACAGAGCTGCTAGCATGGCTAGCATGGGAGGAGGTCACAAGAGGAATGCACAGCTTAGCTCGTGGCCGCTAAACCTGCACAAATAAGACAAAAAGAAATCGTGTAAATGCCAAGCAAGTAGCATCTCAATGCTCCTCTGCAAAAACAGTCCAATTGACCCTCGACTAAGCCCCGCCCCCCTGCCCCGCCCAGGTTGCAAGTGACGCGTAATTCATTGTGCTATCTGCATCCATTACCTTGTGAATTTGCCCGTTTGTCTTGTTCGCAGATCAACACTTTCAAACATTACTTTGCAAAGAATATGTTTGTCTTGTTTTCCTGGCAAGCAACTGTGCAAATGTACAGAAATAAGCAGAGGACAACGTCAACAATGACGCGGTCCGCCTCTTAATCTAGCACATGGCTACCTCAGCAACAGTCTATGCTGCAGAACCAAGACAAGACATTACGTCACTTATTTCTTCAGCCCAAACCTGACTGATCTTTGGGTGACGTTTGGGCTCAATGGCATTACGTTGCCTTAAATGTCGGTGCAATTAGAGCGTCGGGGCCGTTTCTGCCCCTCGGAGGCTCGTGTGAGTCTGTGCCGTGTGGGCAAAATGGGGACGGGAGGTAATGAACTAAAAGCGGCTTTTCGTGCGAGTGAGCCTCTCCGGGTCCTGATGACGTCATCGGGTAGTGATGGGTTCGAAAAGGAATTCTTAGTGATCGGACTGAAGCCCTCAGGCTGTGGCATCTCGAGTTCAAAGGACAGATTTTTGGAAAATCGAGGCCTGATGACCTAGATTGTGGAGAAAACGGCCCACAGTGTGTGCAGCTGTGGTGGACCAGATGTGGAACCTCTTAGGACAACGTTTAGACACAGTTAGCAGAGGTGAGGTGAGGTCAACAGCCTCTTTAAACATTCTCTAGATATCTAGGTTACAAACAGTCTCAACAGCATATATTTATGATTAAATGTTTAAATATTATCTTAAAAAGTTAGACAAGAGCGCTGTAAAATCAACAAAATCCACTCCAGCAAGTTTTAAAACATGAGAATCAACACCAAGTCAATTTAAAACGACTACACGGTTCTATGAAGAAAAAAAAAATAAACTTCAGGAGGCCAGGTTGGCAGCCATCTTTAAAAAATGGCCGCCATATTGGAATTTCCAAAAGAACAATCGGGCCAAATGTTTTATTTGTTTCAAATTTGCTCCACCAAGTCTCCCAAACTCCAAGATAACATCTTCAAATATCTTGTCATTCAACGTACAATAATATGTCAGGATGTAATTAAATTTAGTGTTGTGCTTTTTCTCATCTCCCACTTTAGTCTATCATGTTTTTTCTAGCCCATTTACCATCCATCCATCCATCCTGTGGAGCTCCACCTTGTTTTGTTTTCCATCCGTTCAGCATGTCTTAGCATCTATTATTGAAACAAAGCTCCTCCTGTGCGATCGGGTCTGAGAGAGTTCAGCGCGGCTACACAGAGGACAGAACCGGGCGTCTCAGAGAGGATTTCGTGTGGACTCCTTTCACCTTTCATCCTCTGAAACCACAGAAACCTGCAGAGGAACCGGCTCCGTTTATCCTCTTGACGTCAGAACTGAACCTTAGCATCTCCGGGGCGGATCGATCACTCGCTCCTCATCTCATTATTACCGTCTCATGTCAAAGGGTTTATGACGCGCGTGGGCTTGATGATGTGCTATCAAGTGTTTGCTTAAATGTATTTATTATTGTGTCCATATGGCTCGTGTTTCGGGGAATAGACTGACCCGAGTCAAACATTTCCGCTGCTTGGACCATAAAAAATATTTCCAGCCTACGAATACCTTTTGGTTTTCAAAGTGACAGAGAACATTATGTTTTCAACAGAGCTCTCACACACTGACGTTATTTGGACCTCCTCCCTTGGAGTGTGCACTTCTGATTTTACAACAGATTTTACGCTCTACACCGATAAAGAGAACAACAAAAGGAATCTATTGTGTCGCTGCCAGTTCAGGATTTATTTCACTGTTCAGTCACGAGAGTCTTTTCTTTTATTCTTTTATTAACAGGTAGTCCTGAATCTGTCGTACTTTAAATTATTGCACAATGCAATACACAATCCATATGCTGTATCTGCATTTTGTGCACATTTCACTAAATATTGGCGGGTTAAAATGGGGGGAAACATGGAAGACATGCAAAGTGCCAAGAAGGTATATGAACTGCATTCACAATTGCATCACAGTTTTACTCGACAGTGTTGCATGCTGGTCTCAAGAGGGCACTAAAGGGCACTGATGCTTCCCTTTGCTCCCCCACATTACTTAATGCACTAATGGGACGACTCCATGCCTCACTCACAACCCCCAAAAAAACAACAGATCCTCAGACTGGCCCAGATGACATTCCTCTTATTTCTGGTGCTGCTCTGTGCAAAAATGATGTTATGTGTGGACCCAGAATTTGAGAACTCTATTGTCGACACATTTATTTTTACTAGATTCTAATAAAAAATTGGTTTCGACTGAGTTCAGTCTAAATGCGCCGATGCACATCTGCTTTAAACAACCAAACTACCGCAGACACCTTACTGATGTTGAAATTGGGTGTCCGACAGATTTTGAATCTCACACAAGCATCCAGGAGCGCTGGAATTTGAATAGAGTTTGCCGTATTGGCCACATGTCGTATTACATCGTGGGGATCGTCACGTGACGTAACACAAACTGACCCTTTGAGAAGGACACAGGAACTATCACGTGACATCAGTGTTTTCTAAAAACGTTGAAAAAGAAATTGCTAACCTCGCTTGTTGCCACCAGAAATAGTAGTCCGTTAAACTTGATATTTTAAACTAGTTTACAAGCTAGCATAACCCGTACAGACTAGCTAGTTAGCGACCTAGCGTGCTATCAATCAATGAAGCGAGCTAACGCCACTTAGCTCAATGAATCAAACTTGCACGCTAGGAAACAGCATACGCAAAGCAGAATCATGACTCTTCTTAGATCATTCTCCAAATATTACAACACACACACGGTTTGTGCAGCGGAAACTGGATACAAATTGATTTCAGCGGCATTTATTAAAGTACGATTTGGTTATTGAAAAATGTGATTAACTAGCTTTCAAAAGCCTCTTAGAATATACTTTTGGACAATGTTTAACCGTACAAATGAAATCCCTAGTTTTATGATGTGACTACGCTTCGGTTTAGGGAAACATCGAGGTTAAAATGACTACTTGGTTAAGGTCCGTGTTCATAGCTGGAATCAGGAAGTCTGATGCTTTGTTGAAATCGGACATTTGGTTGAACCACCTACGTACTCCCTATGTCTCTAAAACAACGTCACCTAACTTCCTCCTTTGCTCTCATCATAATTACTCGAGGGCTTTGTCACTTCTGTTACGACTAAAGGCGTTTCTTTTCCAATGGAGGTGTGAAGACAGAAACCCTCCTGTGTTTAGAAGACCGTGGCTTTAACGCTCTGCAAGTTCACATGAACCCGGTGAACTCGCCAGCTAAAGCCTGACTGTGCAACGATATTTGATCAGGGGAAGTGTGCAAACTTGCCTCATGTTGCAGGTGAATTAGAATCGCTATATTTTCTTTCTTTTAGCTCCACTACCTCCAATGCTGCCTATAAGGTTTCCATTATCCTCCCCACATGGCTGCACTGCCACCCAGTATGTCCCCTCTCAAGAGGCCGAGAGAAATAAAAGGGGCTCTCTCTACCACGCGAGGCAGGCAGATTTTCCACTGCTTTAATGAGAGTCACAGACAGAAGAGAGGAAATGTGCAGGGTATTTATAGAAAAACGAGAGGAATGCAAGCCCCCTAATTGTGCTTAGTCTATCTCTCTCCTGCAGGACCTGCTCAGTGACTTTCTATGTGGAGGGAAGAGGAAAGGAAACACGGGACAGTAAAAGAAAGAGAAAGTGGGATTTTATAAACTGGTTTGCACACCAGACGTATGTGTTAAAGATACACTTTGCTGTTTTTCTTCCTCGTGTTAGTCATGAGGACATTGCGTGAAAGGGAGTTGTGGGAGAGGCTCTGGTTTTTGTAAAGAATCTGCTGCACGTTGTCTTTTTCCCTCTTTTCTAAAATACTTCTAGCCGTGTGGCATCACTCTCGGGATGTCGGTCGCTCTTGCCACTTTGGTCCAGACTGAAATAACTTAACAACTACTTGACTGATTTGCAAAGAAATGTGTAAAAAGCATTTATGGTCACCAGAGGATGAATCCTAATGGTGAGCCTGCTTTTCCTCTAGCGCCACCACGACGTTCACATTTTGTGCTTTTGAATGAACGTTTTGGCTCAGACATTCAAGTCCCCTTAATTTGTCCAAAACTGAAAACATTCCCATTAGCCTCAGCTGCATTTTGTGTTTAGTGCTAATAACCTAAAGCTATGATGCTAACACGCTAAATGAAGAAGGTGAACGTGGTAAACACACACATACAGATGGTTTGTGGACCGACGTTTTAAAGCCTCGAGGTCGGCGATTTTGCCGTCGCCATCTTGGATTACAGCTGTCACCATAATGTTGATTTTTTTTCCCGCACTTTCAGAGATGTGACGGAGCCGCTGGCAGACCGCCATGACACTTCAGTGTGAACAGGCTTAATGCTTCATCTATTAGGAAGTATGCTGATTAAGTATGAACAGTAGGCAGTGCTATACTATGTGATTATAAATAAAGCCTCAGTTTAACTGATGTTGAAAGCCATCTTTCATCTCCTCTCACTGCAGGTAAGCTCCATTTTTAAAGCTATTTTGTTATGGTTTGTAAATTTGAGGTATTAGATAATTTATTTCCGCGGTTACTGTCTGGTGACCACTACACAGAGATTTCAGACACTTATAAATCATCTGTTCACTGACAGGAGAAGTGAAATGTCACACGACTTGTTGTAGTCGCGTTTAGAGGAAAACAGAAAGACTGATGATGCACTTCCTGTCCCGTCACCATCCAGCCCCGAAGCTCATCTGCGGAGCTGACCTTAATTAATATGAATCAATCTCACTGCAGTTAGTTGGTTAGCGATGACATTTTCTTACTAATGTGAGGTAATCAAACTCTTGCATGGGGATTTCCTTTTGCTGAATTCACATAAATGTCAGCTCATGAAGCCTCGCTGCAGCGGCTAAATTGAATTAGAAACGAGCTTTCGACCGGAGACAACAAAGTTCCAGTTGCATCCACAGTGAATGGCAACTCAATCAAAAATGTCCTTTAAGTTAAATCCAAACATGTTGATTCGGTGGATGACTTCATGAGAACATATATTTTTTATTTCCACTGCGAGAGTTTTCCATGTTTCCTTCTTTTCCCTCTCAGGAGGTAATCATTTCGACGTGGAGGTCAGGTGAAAGCCTCCTCCGATCCAAACCGCCCCTCTGGGTGGGAAAAAAGCTTTGGGCTGCTCTTTCACACTGTGTTTGCTGCACAGAGCTCATCCTCTGGAGGCTGCGAGGGTTAATAACCTCCCAGCAAACTCCCAAAGGAGATTAATTCATGCGTCCGAGCCCGAATCCGCACACGACCCCCTTTTTTCTTTCTCTGACTTTAGGAAAATCTAAGAAGCGCGATGAGCAAATAGGCCTTAATGAAACGCACACTCTTTCCGAGGTGCAGTAAATCGCTTGCAGCGTGACCGTGTGTTTATGTCATGTTTGTCCTTTGTTGTCACTAAAACACTGTCCCTCTCCACCGCCGCTGTTCTGCAAGGTGCACTCAGGAAAAGAGACTTTTTTTTCCACTTTAAAGTAGATTCCCAGCAAAAGCTACCCGACGAGAGACGCAAAGTGGAATCAGACTCATCTTAAGTCGGTGATTAAATACATTAAACGGGGCTTCATAATCAGCTGAATTAGGTGGATAATACATCACAGGGATGAGCAGCATGGAAAATAAGTGTAATCTACTCCGGTGAAAAACACTCCCAAACACACGAGCGCTAACGCAAGAGCATGTGCTGTCAACGTTATGTCATTTCGCATGCAACCGGACGCTCAGAGCGTACACATCTGTGAGCCTCGAGACCGGTGGTGTAAAAACACCCAAACATCGGCTACTCGACTGTTTGGATTTCTCCGTAATGAGGTATGATGATAGATGGAGCTAGCGAGGACTACAGGATATTTCATAACTGACCAATGGGGAGCTCTGATTCTGGATTGTTGTTACAGTAGTCCTGCTCCCCGGGCAAAAAAAGCGCTCTGTCATTTCTTTATTTACTCTGCAGGGCCACATGGTGGTATTTACCCTCAAACAGACAGCGGAACGGGAAGGCTGAGAGATTGGATCTCACTGTTTACTAAACAGGGCAGTAATACACCTGTTTTTGCCCTTAATCTTAGCCTGACCCCTCGCTGTACTTTTGTCTTCCTGTTGTGTTGAATGCCATTCCTGATTTTTTTACAAAGTGAGGTGGTCAGCTTCCCCCTCCTTAAAGATGTAATCGCCGCAGTGAGAAAGATAGAAACTTGTGGAGCTAACGCAGCTCCAGCTGTGAGCGTGTAGACGTCGATGAACGATGACTGTTTCAGGGCATCGTGTTTCTGCTGCCTGACCTGAAAGCACGATGTCTGGTGCTGTTGTGTCTGGTGTTGGCTCCGTATAAAAGACCCAAACAGAAGACAAGAGACTCACTGACAGAAGTAGCACACACACACACACACACACACACACACACACACACACACACACACACACACACCTCAAGTTTCTCTCAACGTTTCATCATTGCTTCGCTTTGATGGTTTCCATGTTATTTTCATCAGGATAATCAAACACAGAAATATTATTTTCTACAATTTTCATCGTTTCTTTCAAATATGTATCTTTTTTTTACTTGCTCTCCTCGGAGGGTTAGGGTTGACAATACAGGAAGCCAAGAGGTTGAAAAATAAAAAAACATATCTGAGCTATTAGGTCAGTCTGTGTCCACGCCCCGATGCTGTGTTTGATATGATACGAGCTCCAGTTAAAGATCCTGGTCCAACAAGACGGCAACCTCCGGTTCTGAAGAGTGAAGCCAAAGCTTCATGTGTTAAAGCTGCATTCTCTCTAGTGTCCACCAGGGGGCGACTCCTCTGGTTGTATAGAAGTCTATGAGAAAATGACTCTACTTCTCTCTTGATTTATTACCTCAGTAAACATTGTAAACATGAGGTTATGGTCTCAATCTCTAGTTTCAAGTCTTCTTCAATACAGCATGGTGTTCATTTAGTAAATGATGGTCCATTTAGAGTCACACAGACCATAAAGCAGGGGATGCTTTAGGGGCGGGGCTACACAGTGATTGACAGGTCGCTACCTCGGCGTTGTCCATGTTTTCGCCTCACACCTTTAACCCTTTCACAGTGTGTTTTCACTTCATGAAACCTTAATTGTAGCATTTTGGACGCCCAAAAACGGCCAAAACTTGAGGCTTTAATGTTTTAGTCCACAAACCAATTGGTGACGTCAGTGACTACGTTCACTTCTTATATACAGTCTATGGTCCGAAACCAATTTATTCCAAGTTGTGAAACCAGACAAATAAGTTATCATGAAATGTTTTTCATCACTACGATATCTATCGACGTCTTAACATCAGACACTGACAGACATATTTTAGACTGGATGCATTTCCATCAAAAAAAGTTTTGTGGCAAGAAAACAGCGCGGCAATATGATATCGATATTACTGTAGAGCCGATAGAATTAGTTTTCTCCCTTTGATGCCGTTCAGATCTGTATTTTATTCCCTGAATGATCCACTTGACTGGATCCGTTCAGGTCAACCATGACAAACTGTAATTAGAGTTTCCTTGCCCAAAGGTTACCTCAGAGCTCACGAGCATCAAACAGTCCACACGACTAAGTGAGCCATAAACTTCATTCTACGATCTGACTGTTGACCTTGCTCCAATTGATTTTACTGTAAATTTCCAAGTAGTATTTGGGTAAAGTAGTTTTCTATTGGTTACTTATACAACTCGTGCCGTCTCAACAGGTCATTAAAAACCTCTCGTATTCACCACAGACCCCATTTTTGTGTCCTCGTGTCTATTTCTGCGCTCTGGTTTGACGCGTTACATGTAAACTCACAGTTTTGACAGTTTGGTTTCCTGTTCTAAAATCCTTTACATAACCTGCTCCGTGACGCAAAAAGCCAAGCAGCCTGATATACAGTGGATCTGTATGATGATATAACGCAGATCAAAGGAGCCTAATATTTATCTAATAACTCCTTATTGGACACGATCAAAAGGTGCCTGAACCGACAAATCTGGAAACAGGCGGTCTGCTGTCCGTGTTCCAGAACGCTATTTAAAACTTGAATAATTTATCGTCGGATTGAGTGTTTGCATTTCTAAACCGCCCTTCATTGATGTGAAAGTTAAAATACTCCAAGTTTTAATTCAGTTAGAACATCTCAGGGTCAGTATAATCAGAAAATGCTGTTTGCATGAGTTTCTTATTCAGGGTGTTGTCTTAATCAAGTTAATGCTGGAAATATTACAGACAATGTAAATGTTATGTCTGTGTACAGCTGCCAAGAAAAGGCCTGATTTTTGGCCAGGTTTTTGTCACGTCCAAGACGAGCTATGGGAAGTCGTAAAATAAGCACAGAATATGATCTATTACACGGAGAAACGCTTTGAAAGACACTCTGACAATGAGACGATAAAAAAAAAAGAAAATACTTAGAAGAAAGAACGTTTTGGATCTTGGTCAGAGAGAGAAAAAGTCTGGCCTGCCATGTTGCGTTATTCAACACATTTCCTCCTGATCTCACAGCTGTGCAGGTCATTAGCAAACAGTTGCACGGGAACCACAGGCACTGCCAAAAAAACCTCCGCTGCAACTCCTGCTGTACATCCCGGGGTCACGGCAGGCCTCTTAAACCAGACACTCTCTAACTTGAGAGCTACTGGTGATGACGGATCCCCGAGACTGGACAGGATCACGGGCTGCTGATTCGGCGACCTGAGACCTGAACGGTAGGAAGTCAACAGCGCTCATGTACGGACCTCGGCCAACTGCAGCCGGGAGACCCGAGGGGTTCGAGGTAGAGCTGCAGACTATGAAGACTTGAAGTACTTCGGGCTTGACTAACGAAAGACTTGAAAATGTTTTGGGAAGCGTGTCTATGATCATCCCTATGTTCCCTTTAAAGTTTAGATCAATACCTCCATTTGTTGCCATGCCATCGGTCCAACAGGCCCGTTATTCTGAAACACCCAGTCGTCAGAAAAACGTCCCGTGGGGCCGAAATCCCCATTCGTCCAACAACACGTTGTCCTGAAAACAAACGCCCGTTGTTCCAAAGGTTCCATTTCTCAGAATATATAAAAACAAAACACACCTGCTCAGCACATGGCTCATTATTGTGCACAATGACGTCGTCGGACCATCCCAGTCACAATATTGTTTTCCGCATTAATGGCGAAGGCGAGACTCGCCCTACTCTGCCTCTGATTGGCTTATCCTGATATTCTTACCCTGACCCCTAACCAATCTCACTCCTCACGACTAAACCGAACCAACGACGGTGACGAGGACCGGCAACACCGTCTGTCTGTTAGGGCTGCCCGCTCCTAATCGGTCAGTTTGGTCCTAGACAACCAAGATTTCTTTCGTCGATTATGGGTTTTCTTTTCTATCTTCAGTAAATAACAGTCTACGGTTAGTCAGTGGAGAAGTTGATCATTTTAGTTCCAGACTACGAATTTATGGTGCTGTAAATCCATTTATCTTTGTTTAGTTTAGTCAGCGAGGCCTTCTGCTAAATTACCGGAATTTCTTCATCATCATCATCGTCATCCAAAGGCGAAGGTTTTGGTTGATCAAATCAACAAAATGAAAAAATCCTGTCAGATATTCTTCAAAAACGTTATAGACAGATTTTAACTAGAGCATAGGCCTGACCCCAGTGAAACGCCAATTCCTGTACGTCAACGTGCTCACAATGAAAATGCTAACATGCTGATGTTTTGCAGGTATAATGTATACGTGTGGCATGTTAGTATGCTAAAACCTGCTATAGCACTAAACACAAAGTAACGCTGAAAATGATGTTATTCATCATCAACTAATTTATTGGACGAATAAGAATTCTGACCGAACGATGGCGCCGGATGAAAAGTTTAGAGATTCATCCTCATGTCAATCCATCCAACATTTATCAAGATATTTCAGTGGTGGACCCTCCACTAGCCTCACAACCTTGAACACAAACATCTTTGACAGAAACACGTTGAAATGCCGCCATGTGTTGGTCAGCTTTCACAGATTCTGTAGAGCTGGATGTTGTCAATCTTGGAACTCAACCTGTGATGGGTTTTACTCGCCCCAAAGGAACCGCCACGCTCCAGGTCTTCATTTAAAGCCTCCTAAACTTATCACTAGAAATCCTTTTTCACTCAAAACGAAGGTTTTACTGGACGCCGAGCTAATGTTTAAGGCCATCTCTATGCATATTGCAGAGTAGATTTGACCTTTCAGAATAAAATCCCTCAGCATTTAACAAAAACGTGACAGAAGCAGACAATAATTAGCTGCAGGTCGATCATCCTGCACGAATGATTCCACTGTGCTGTTGGGATGTGGCACCCAACACACACTCTCCGCATCATCACATGAGGGTTACCAAAATACATTTGCAATGGAAGGTGACCAATGCTGCACGTTGATCTGTGTGTTGCCATAACACACGGGGAGCCGTCCCGTCACCCCGAATGCGTGTTTACCAGCAAAGGCCAACATGCCGTTTCTATTGTCACCATACTACCCATGCTGACAGATTGTCTTTTGAACATATGGAGCTACAGGCTTACAATAGAAACACCACCTCCGGCCGGTGTTGTGTCAACTATAGACATCAAACAATTGACTGGGATTATAACAAAAAGGACCATGTTCAGAAACATGTCAGCCCTGCCAGAGGGTGACTTTTGTTGTATCTTGGAAACCATCCTCATCCATCATAGTTCAACAGACATCTGTTTCCGATGACACTGGCTATTTGGGAATCAAAACACAAAGTCATTTCTTGAAGCTTCTACGAGGGAACTTTGGGTTGATTTTGGCGGTCCCTGTGGACTAAACCGCTAGTGTTTCAGAGCACCAGAGTCCCTTTAGAAAGCCTCTCATTTTACTGCAGCGGGGTCTGACAGTCTGCCCCTCTCAGTCCTGGTTCAGGTTCTCCCGTTGCCTCCCTTCCCTCCAGCGGGTCCAGCAATACGTCCTGGGTCTCCAGCAGCGAGGTGTCGGTGTTGGCTCCCAGAGAGGAGAAGCTCTGCTCCTGGAGGAGGAGGAGACGCTGCTGCTTTGGTTTACTTGTGTGTAGAGGCATCAGTATTAAATTGAGTTTTAAATCCTCACTGGTTCATAACTGTATTGCTAATGTCCTATTGTGCTCTCTCTCTCTCATAAATATTTTTTATTTACTGTATTTTGCACCGTTGCCAAAATACACCCGAGTCTGCACATTCGGTGCAGAAACATACTTTCCAACATATTCTGAACCCCCCCCCCCACACACACACACCCCCGAGGGCGCTAGTTATTCAGCGTCTGCTGTTTGTCCCCGTGTTAGCTCGATGCGCACAGTCGGCTTCAGTGACCGTTCAGAGGGGTCTGGGTGAACGAGACCGCACGGAGCCCCAGATCGTGTTGATACAGTTGCCTACCCCGAGGCTCGACAACAGCCCCTGAAGAGAGGGGCCACAGAAATGGATTAGGCCCCCTGGCACTGACCTTCTTCCCCGTTCACCTCCCCCCCAGACTGAAGAGGTCGGGGCCTTCACAGCTGAGCTCAGAGTTGAGTCCCGGTCCTGCTGGCCATCTCCTACTGGCCTGTACGCTCCAAACGGACGTTGATTATTTACCTGCTGCACGGGCGCCTGTTTTGATCCGATGTCGCCCCTGAACGCCTTCCTGGAACCGACGGACCACGAGACAAATATCTGATTGCATCAGTCCCGAGTAACTTCACCTGAGATCTGAGCAACGTTCAGCAGACTTTACATCATAATAACTGTGTTGAAACAGAGCATTACATGCAGCTATATCTGGGTGGATGCCATGGAACCTTCTCACCAATCACATAGATTTGCACAACACACAGGAGACCACCCCTCTGCAGAGGAAGCGCTGTAGATCTCTTGCACATGAAGGAAAATCTGAGTCATTGCTCACTTCCAATAAATCAGTCTAAATAAGATCAGGGTCCAAGCACATGCCCGCTGTTATGCTGAAGAATTCACCACAATTACTTGTGAGGATACTTGCTCAAAGTTACCCGCCGTGCTGCTGGATTTGAAACAAGATTCCCAATTGAAACGATGACCGAATAGACGATAAAGGATTTAATCACAATTTGTAACACGGGTACTTTGACGTAAAATCACAGATGAAGAAAAAGACGAAATTCCAACACTAACATTCCTCAAATGTCCCGACGACAAACATTACAATTTTTTATTAAAAACACGTCAAGTTTACTTCCATGTCTGTCCAAAATGTTGTCACTTCATATTTTATCCTATCGGAGATTTGTGTCAAATGTGACACAGTGACCTTTGACCTTTGACCGCCCAATTTAAACCAGTTCAACCTTTATCGCAAGTTGACGTTGGAGCCAAATTTAAAGAAATTCACTCGAGGCTTTACGAAGATATCACAGGAATGGAGGGACGTGAGATCACCTTGAGCTTTGAACATGAAAATGTAGCATAAAAAGTACAATATGTACCTCTGAGATGTAGTACAGTAAAGAGTACAATATGTACCTCTGAGATGTAGTACAGTCAAAAGTACAATATGTACCTCTGAGATGTAGTACAGTCAAAAGTATATGTACCTCTGAGATGTAGTACAGTCAAAAGTACAATTAGGACGTATGAAGACATCACACATCCTCCCTGACAGAAACTCGCTCTCTGTGATGATTTTGTAACGTCACGTGACCACACAGGTCACTGTTACTACAGTTGTTGCTTTGTTTATTTGTGTTGTTCCTCTCCTCCTCCTCGTCTTTATTTTATTTTCCCTCCGCTGTTAAAGGTCGTAAGTTGATTTCCTATTTCTATCTGGAAAACAAGGGCAGCTTTTTCCGCTCGGCCGCTGCTGTGTGTCGTTAACTTGTGCGCACGGACAACATGAATCATGTTTTTGATACCGGGGAGCTGCTTCGGTGAAGTCAACGCTTTTCCCCCTCAACTTATTGAAAACAGCCCCTCGGGTACGGCTGCAGTCATCAGTGTGTCGCACACTGGAGCTCACACATCTTCACGTGGAACCGAGTGGAGTTTATTTATAAATCTACATTTATATAAATGCGTTATTTAAGGATGCCTAAATATAAATATGTTCTATGTTCTTTTCATCGGTTCTATCCGCTGCAAACATGCCATGACCTTGTGAATCACAAAAATTCTAAATCATTTCATCACAGTTGAGTTCTCTTCGTACTCTCCACTTTCATTGGGTTGTTTCTAAAGCACAGGTCGGATTTGGGCCTCGTTGAAGTTCAAATCTCGTCTCATCTGGTCGATCGGGTTGTCTCTCTCTTTCGGGAACGAAATGGTCAAAGAACATCGTCAGACGACCATCTGACGAGCGCTTTGTCTGAAGCGAACTGAGGCCTAAAGATCGTTTCCACCGTTTCTTGAAAATGGGATTTTATTTTCCAAGAGACAAAGGAAATTGTAAACGGTGGGCGTTTACTTTGTGTTAGACGAACATGAGCAACAAAAAGCAGAGGCTGCTATTGTCTCCATCTTTTCCTTCATTCTTCGTCACGTGGAGTTATGCAGGAAACACGTGGCGAGTAACTGATAAACAAATTCTCATTTAATGGTTGAAGAATTCCTTCAAGTCCTTTCTCAGAATATTGTAACTTATTTTATAATTTTTTAAACGTGCATATGTGCCGTGTGCATGTTCCAGTTCACGCCTGAGAGCTGCTTATGTTGCCGACGCCGTGGCCTCAGCACAGGTTCAACCCGCTGGGAGATGACACAGCAGCAGGTCAATGGTTGGCCACGGGTGATAATGTTCTGCCCCGGTCACAAGGCGCTCGCCTCCCTTTCCACCAACACGGCCTCTCTGACGCTGCGTGTAGGACGGCCGGACTCCTCGTTGGCTGCGATGTTTAATTGACCTCCTGCTGCCGGTCCTCGTCTTCACACAGGAAACTGTAAAAGCAACGCAAGAATCTGTTCGTTTCTGTTCTTCACGATTACACATAAAGCTCAGTAAGGTGTAACTTTCCCCAAGAGAGGGAATGAGGTCATGTCTGGAACCAAATCATCTATCAGGACAATGGACCACTCGCCCCTTCCCAGGGTGCAGTGCAGAGTTGCACCAATCAGATGCCTGGGAATCAGTGCCCAACGTTTCTTTTTATTTCCTAAGGAGTGAAATGGTTATAACTCACCATCTGATACCACGAAACGGCTTCCTTCCTTGGCGAGTGCAGAAGGGAAGCTAACAAAGAAAAGTGACCGGCTCCTCCCGGCTAGAACAATAACGCGTACAGATCATTCAAGCATTTTTTACTTTTGACACCGATGATGAAAAACTCACTTCCAATAAAGGGAAGTAAAACCACTCAGTTTCTGATTGGTTGCTATTTCTAATAGTAGGAGTGTTTGAAAACTAGCTCATGAGAACCTTGTTGTAAAGTGGATGGTCGTGGTCCATGCATCCTCTTAAAATCCACAATCTTTAGCTTGTGGATAATAGAAAAAAAGGATAGTTTAGTGGAATATCTTCCACATTGTGTTTGGTCTCGTGTCAAATCTGGACCGTCATCAAAGGAACATTTCCTCCCTCCAAACCTCCGTTGGTGTGACGGAGAATATTGATTACGTCTGAGGCGGATTAGGAGAGAAGACGCATCCCTCAGGGCTTCACAAAGCTTCATTTTATAGACGTGTTGAGCGTCGCTGCCCGCTGACCGGACACACTAATGTTTCTAAACGCAGTCGGTACGGCCGCCGCTCGTCCTCTGAATGGGAGTAAAACGTGACACGTGTTCAGATTGCATGTTGATGCAGAATTGTGCACCCTTAGTGAAGGATGGTGAACGGTGCTTGTTGCGTTGCGCACTTCTTCGGGGAATTACGGCAAACTGTGCATCCCTGTGTGATGGAAACCATGTATATCAGACACACAGCTATGACTGTTAATATACAGTTTACATCCACGTCTGTTTGTCATGAGCATTTAAGTTCCTGAGTTATGTTTTGTGAGGTCACAGTGATCTTTGACCTCCAGATTCTAATCAGTTCATCGTTGAGTCCGAGTGACGTTTGTGCCAAATTTTGAATAAGTTCCCTTCCGGCGTTCCTCAGACGTCCGGCATGAAAGATAAATCATCGTTGTGACCTCGTGATACGTTTCTTCACCTTGACTGTGGACTGTTCGGTCAAACTACTAATTCCAAGGTTAGAAAAATCATCTGTTTCTTCACCTTCCATTAAAGTGGACCCAATACATATTTCTACATGAACAAAACTAAAGACTTTCACTTTGAGCCTCGGCTCTACGCAGCGGTTTAGCTTCTCCTGCGCTTTGTTTTAGTGTTTTGGTTGAGTCTCACCGCTCTCATCCGCCTTGTTTCCTCCATTGCTCTGATAAACAACCTGTAGAGCAATTAGTCAATTAATGAACTGGTCAATCAACATGAAATGAATGCAACTATTTTAATTAATCAATCAATTGTTTTAGTTATTTCTCGAGTAAGACGTTGGCTGGTTCTGGCTTCTCAAACGTGACGATCTGATGCTGTTATTTGTCATTTTCTATATTAAACTGAATACCTTCAGGTTTTAAGCTGTTGGATGAAGCTATCTGAACACATGACCTGTGGCTTTAGGAAATGGTTCTTCTCCATTTTCAGACATTTTCTAGACAAAACAAAGCTGCAGCCCTAACAAAGGCAGTGAGTACTGTAAGCTGTTTAAGAGAGTCGAACATCCAGCAGCTGAAGAGACAAAGTCGTCTGATCTGAGTCTGCTGGATGTGGAAGAAGAGTCAAAACGTTACGAGCTGATCATTTGTTAACTGTCAGGTTGTTTTTGCACTATTGGTCCATTTAGTGGACAAAAACAAAAGGATGAATATGTTTTGAGTAAAGATGCAACAAACAGGACCAACAGTGTAATGTGTTGGTTGTCGTGCGGATCAGTGGGCTGTTGCACCCCCACCTCCCCGACCACACTGCCTGCACAGCAGCAGCCCACTGAACTACACCACCGACGCTCCAGCTGGTTCTAATTTGGCTCCCCCCCCCCCCCCCCCCCCCCCCCACACCCACCCACCCAAACACACACACACACACACACACACACTTCTCTAAATTGTATTATTATATTTTAATCATAACGGTTTCCTCTTAGCGGTTAAGTCAATATCTGGAAATACGCTCCCGCGGCCGCGGCGTGTTTGCGTGGTGTGTGATTAAAGGAGCCTGAGGTCCGGCCCTGTAGACGGAGGCAGCGGCAAATGGCAAGACTTTCCAGGAATATCTCAAATAAATCAGGTGTGATGGCCGAGTGGAAAGAACGGCCCATTTTCCATGTCCAGCTTCCAAATATTCCTTCTACCAGGAAATCCAAGGTTTAACACCTTTTGTCATTGATCACGTCTGCTGGTATTTCAAACCAAAGGCGAGAGTTTTGTCTGCGAGCGTAAACATCTCTTTTCCTCGGGTTTGTTTGTTGTACTTTCCCCGGCAACAACAGAATCATCCGTTTACGCACCTCCGTCATGCTATCACCGCCGCCGCCGCCCCCTCCCTCCTCCCCCGCTCCCATCCTCCCCGAGCTTTTCCAATACATTCTCAACAACACTCTTTGAGTAATTGTAGTGGTTAACGCGGCGGGCCAGATATCCAAACAGGAAACAGGAAAAAGTGCAGAAATTATTCCGATCAAGTGAGATTGGATGATGGAAAACAAAAAGGCAAGAGGAGACATGAAAAGGAGGGTCAGAAAGTCAGAAAAATTGTTTTTGATCGCAGTTATTAGAAAAAGTGGACAGCCGAAGACGTGCCCAAAGACACGGGACGCATCTTGATTTTATAACAGCCCAGATTTAATCCCCTGGAAGTATTTTTAGCTCGGTGCACCGGTGTTATCAGAGGCTGGGTTCAGCTGTGGAGGATTATGTGGAGGTGAGAGACGGAGGTCTTCGCATGCAGACGACCGGTCACGCAGAGGTCTCCGCATCCACACTGGGGCCGCTGCCATCAGAGGCTGGTCGGCTCGTTGGCCTGTCCTACGGTGTTGATGTTTGGATGGAGAGAATGTAAATGGAGTGTAATTCTTTTTGGGGATGAAACATTCTCTCCCCTTTCTCTCTTTGAGTCATCTTCTGCCAGCGGTATTGATTCTGCAAATTGGTAAGCGCTGTCTCGCGAGGCGTTACCGAGGGGGAAGTGAGATGAGAACGTTCTCCCTTTCGTGTCTCGGTGCACTTCATCACTTCGGTGAGAGGCAAATGAGTCGGATCATTGTTGTTGAGGTTTGGTTGTCGGGTTGCCACAGGAAACAATGTTAGAAGGACGGTGGAGGGGAAACCGAGGCCCGTCAGCTGGTCCTGGCTCGGCCGCTCAGTGTTTGATACAAGCCATCGACTCCTCATGTGTTTTCAGACCATGCACCACTATTTACCAAAGCTAATTTAATTTAAAGTACCGCTTCCCACTTCAGATACTAAAACCATCACAATGAAAGAGCCCCCTCACCGATATATACAGACTGTGACTGTGCTTGTTTACTACATAACCTCAAAGAAAAACAGTTTAGTTTCACTTTTGTTCCTCAGTTTCTCACTTGAATGCGTCGTCTTATTCACGTCGCCATGAGAACATCATCACAGGTACAGTGATGCTGCAACGAGTCGATCCAGGAAGCCAAATGTATCAAATCTGTTGCTCTTCTGCAGCGGCAACACGCCAACACGTGGCAATATGACAGCGGGCGTGTTGACGCAACAACCATGTCAACCTGCGACGGTGTTCACACACAAAACAATAACCACAAGTGTTTTTGAGGCACGTCTTCATGCTGGCAACATAACTTCTGTTTAAATGTCAAAAACATCCTAAATCCTGATGTTGACTCGAGTGACAACGCAGTCCGGAGGCTTGTGGTTGACCAGTCAGCTATGTTCAGAACCGTAAACTCCTCTCAGATGTTTTTCCTGCTAGGAAAGTACCACGAGAACCCTTCTGAAGACCCAGGAACCCAAACTCAAAGGAGTAGATCCCCTGCACCTGAATCGCAGGTAAGAGCTGCAAGAGTTGCTCTGGTGGGTCCAGAGCTCTGCAGATCTACTGACTGCCACATGTAAACGCTGAACACACAGGAAAGAATTCGGGGTCAAAACAATAGTTATCAGAAGGGCCCGACGCTCCTGACTCATTCAGACGGACCTAATTGAAGCCACATTCCTACGAGTGAGGCTTGAATTCCAGAGCTATTCCTGCGTACGGTACACAGTGGACACCGCACACCCACTCACACATGCTCGACACAAAAAAACCACACCTACGAGCGTCGGCGATGTTCAGCTGAATAACACTTGATCTTATTAAAGAGAGGCTGTAAATGTGACAACGTGGACTTCCTTATCTCTTCCCAGTGTGACATCAAAGGTGGCATTTCCAGATCTCTTCCAGGATGTGCTGGACAACATCTTTTGTTTTTTACAGTTGAATGTGCGATTGTGATTCAGTGTGTTTACACAGAGACTTTCCCCACAGAGTGGCTTTGGCCACCCAGCCGTATAACAGTCCATGAAAACGCAGGGTCAAGACTTCAAAGGCTTTTTTTTTTCGGGATCATTCCAGTCAGCAGCATGAAATAACACTGTGACAAATACAACTCGCATGGCAGGATACAATGTCCCTCATCCGTTTGCGTTCTGTTCTCAATCAGATTGCTTATAAATGTCCAAAATTAAACCCGGCCGCTCCCTGGAATGTGGCCTCATGGTTGCACTGGAGCGTAACACAAACAGGTCAACACTTTGCGCTGCGAACAGGCCGTCCTGTCTTCAGAAAGTCAGGTGCCTCTAGTTCCTCTAGTTCCTCCAGCTTCTTCCAGCCTCCATTTCACCCCAACATCCATATGGCATGTAGAGACGTTTCTATGGCTGCAGCGGATCATAAAACTCAGGGTTTGGATCGTATCAGGGTCAGATAAGCATTCACAACAAGGGAGCAAATGGAACTTTTAGAGCGATGCACCAATCACATCGCTGATCGTTGAAAAATGATCACGACGATGGAGGTAACGAACGAGTGAGACGTCTCACTTCTTTCTCATCTCTGCTGAGAGTTGCACATGCTCAGTAGCGATCAGGTAGCGAGTAACAACGTGGTTGTTCTTGTGTCGTATAAATGAGCTTATAAATGATGACGCGGTATCGGTGCGTGGACCCGATCCAGTATTTTCTGATACTAGTATCGGTGTCGGAACAACTGTGAAGGCATGTGAATATGGTATTAACCCTCTGAACCCCAAAACCCACCGGCAGGATGGAAAACTACGCCGTTATGAAACTGTTAAAAACTGTCATTATTGTCAGATTTTCATCTTTCCGACTCGTCCTTGAACACATCATGTGTGACAAACGTCCGTCAGAGAAAGCCTTCAAATTGTGGTACCTGTTGAGGTGTTTATACGTTTAAGCCGTCACACTTTCAGCACATCAGAAGCTGTGATGTGATGTCAGAAGCTCGTCAATATTCAATGAACTCGCTTTGTTGTTTCCACGTCTGCAGGTGGAGGTTTGTAATCTTCTTTCCGTCATCCCTGGAGTTCCACTCTCTGTTGTGTATACTGGGAAACTTTGGCAGGAAGCTCAGGCCATGTGTGTGTGTGTGTGTGTGTGTGTGTGTGTGTGTGTGTGTGTGTGTGTGTGTGTTGTCCGCGTGTGGGGTTGCAAGTGCACGCAGCCCCCACACAGCTGTGCAAACACCATCTTCGCTCTGACCGCTGCAGAGCAACGCCCGAGATGCTGCACATGTGGTTGAAACCTGACGAAGACGAGCACAGGTGAGCTGCAGAGAGATCCGTCCGTCACCCTCGACCTTCGACTCTCTGTTTGGCTGCTCGTTGTGTCGTCACCCGCTATATTTCGGAGCCTGGGAGGTCAAATTGTGAATTCATTGCCTCCCCCACATTCCCTGGTTCCACTCGTGCTTTTCTCAAACTTATTCCACAAATTCGATTCACTTAAAAGAAACCTGAGCGAGTTAGCGGCTCATCTTCTTTCATGAGAGATTGTCTGCACTGAAATAAGCCTGCTCACAATAAAACAAAAGGGAAAACAATCCTCTTTGCCAATCAAAATGGAGCTCCAGCTGCCGAAACAGAACGCAGTCCGAACATCCTGCCGTCGGCCGCGTTTACGTTTTTAAAACCGCTCTCGTAATCGGACGGTGAACAAGACACAAGCAGCTGACACAGAGTTTGGCTCCATTGGAGTGCGGTCTCTGTATTTCAGAGTGTTTCACTGTGTGTGTGTGTGTTTGTTTTTAACAAGAGGGCTTTTAACATGCTGTCTGCCATGTAATTAGTGTATATGGCTAACTAGCTCCCAGCAGGCAGTTTTAAACACTTTCCATGGCTGCACACCTCACAGGCCAAGAAGCACTTGCAGGGAAGAAAAAAAAAAAACACGAGCAAAGCAATGCACATAAAAAAATAAAGCAAAGTGCACCAACAGACGTAGAATCTGAGCTGCAGCTGTCTTCTAATGGCTTCATTTAAAACATCACAGATGGAGAAAATAAAGCGGTTTCAATATCTCGTGCTACCAAAAGGAAACCTTTTTCTACTCAGCTGGAATTCCAATACGACTGATAAAATATTTGATAACGTGGCTTTCAAAATGAATCTAAGCTGACCTGGGAATGAAACAACCAACGTGTGTTTTTTGCAGTAAAAAGCTCTAAATATGGGGGGAAATGGAAATATGTAACACTGCACGGTATTACAGATGTGTGTGAGAGCATGTATGTTAAAGAGAGAGAGAG